>NC_082710.1:24529044-24829044 GCF_030144855.1 Hypanus sabinus | reverse complement strand
GTGTTGTGTGTATTGATTGGATGCAGATTGCATTGCTGTCTGAGAAATTGTGCCTTTTGATGGTTTGAGAAAAACTGGTGCATGTCAATTAATAAATTCTGCTTGCCTGCAACTATAATTCATTAATAATAACTACTTTTAGTTTCTTATTTCCTCTATTTTCTCAACACACACTTAATAACTCCCCTCCCCGTCTTCCTTTTCCACTGTCCACCCAACTCTCCACCGGCCCCTGAAATCTCATGTGATCATTTTACTAAAAATGCCCAATGCACATTTTCTGTTAAACAAGGTTTAGTATTTTTAATTCTGAAATGTACTTGGTAATTAGATTAGTGATTACAAAATCTCTGATGCTTTTGAAGTATTGTATATCAAAATAGTAAAAAATTAACCCTAAAATAGATAGTGGAACACTGCTGTGTATTTAATGCAATTTCTATTCTCACCTCATGACCTGCTGTAATATTTGCAAACTGGTTCATTCATTGTAACATTGTTATCCTTAATAATTTATTTCTAAATAATAAAAAGCAGCAGCTCATGATTGGCATTCTATTTATAGATCATGTCTAGCTACCTTGGTAATCTTTTGGCTTCATCTGGTCAGGCTTAAGCAGCTTTCTGGATGCAACATTTGTTGATAGTATCTTGCTTTAGTATTGGTAACCAGGGCATGGCATTCCCTCGGAATTTTAATGGTTGCTACTTAAGCCCCATTTACCTTGTTAGAGGTGGGGTGGGGAAATCATTCTTTGAGGCACTACCCACAGATTTTTTTGAAAGGTGTGCACTTTAACATTTGATTTGTTGCAGTAATCCTTGTTTAAAAAAATTATTTCAGAGGCATGTCATATTTGTGCTGATTTTTGAAACCCTATTACCTTGGTAATGTTGCTATTGTTGTGATGTATATTCAAGAGCGATATTACTGAAATCTAACTTGCCTAAAAGATCATTTGCTCATGTTGCATTTGCTACCTGTTTGTTTTTAACATATAACCTGATGAACAGTCTCGGCCCGAAATGTGGATTGTACTTCTTCCTATAGATGCTGCCTGGCCTGCTGCGTTCCACCAGCATTTTGTGTGTGTTGCTTGAATTTCCAGCATCTGCAGATTTTCTCATGTTTGTGTTAAACAAAACCTTGGTGTTTGGACCTATGACAATATATGCTAATGTAGTCTAGAGATTGTCTCTAAATAATAGGGTTTATCAGTCAAAGCTCCAGAAATTTATCTATTCTTTGAAAATGATTTACCATTTGAATTGTGATTCATATTTGAACTTTGTGATTATGTCTCTTCTTTTTCTCCTGTTGTTCTGTAACTTTTCCCTTGGCTGATTTAATAATAATAATAATAATAATAATAATACTGAATCCATAATCTTTAAAGTGGATTCCTTGGGTCAATGATGGTGTTGAATATAAGCCAACTCAAGTCCTGATGTTCAAGTTGATGTGGAATGTGTATACTCTAGTTTGTGATGAGAACTAACTTGCAATTGGCATGGACTACATGGTATCAATAAGGAAACAGATGAGGGTGCCCTTCATATATCTGTATCTCTGAAGTGGAATATATCTTGTTCTAAAATCTTATGTAGAAGAGGGCAATGACACATTAATATTGGGATATTTAAGCATGTCTCAACAGAGGTAAGACACAGTTTCTAAGATGTAGCAGTCTTCCATGGCTCAGTACTACATTACTTCTGTGTTTGCTGTTTAGTGCAAGATCCATATATTCATGTAGGACAGGCACAGAGGTATCTGCATTTGAACTATGTATATGTTCACCTTGATTGGCACTTGGACATTTCCTTGTTGTTATCCTTCTGCTTTCATCAGTATGTGTGCCAGCTGACTTTAAACTAAGCATCTGCACTGAAAAGAGTAGGCCAGCAACTGTGTGTATATTAGCAAATAATGAGATTAAAAACAGCAGGAAATTGGCAGAAGTGGTCATTGGAGGGAATATCTAATAGTTTGTTTGCAGCAAGATATCCCGACATGCTGGAGTTTGCAAAAAAATTAACCAAACTTTAACTATTTCAGTGACATGGTTTGTTTTAACATTTTTTTTAGATCTTATAAAATACCTAATTTATTTTTCCTTTGTATGAAATCCTCTGATAAAGGCATTTTTAACCATGGGACTGTTGCTTAGGTACGTCTAGATATTTTTTATCAAACTATTCTATCTAAATCTAGCTAAATTACTAGATGTGAAATATCTGGTGATAAGCGTTGGGACAGAGTCTGAAAACTTCTATTTAATGTTTCATTATCAGTGCTGCTCTCATGCAAAGCAGGTGCCCTGTGAAACTATCTAGTTACAATTTAAGAGGTGGGTCAGGTATTGAAAAACATTAGCTGGGTAACTGTGACTATGAAGACCTTAATGACCTTGTCATAAAAGAATAACTTGGTCCAAAAATGTCATTTGCATGATTTTTCCACCTGCAGCATCCTTCTAGTAACATCGAACTGCTGTAAAAAAAATAAATCTTAAAGATCCGGTAGAGTTTATCAGACTCTGTCCTCAGCTTGTACCACAAATATTTGCAGTTATTCATGAATGAGCATCATTAAATTTTGTTTTAATTGAAGCAAATATTGTCCCTTTTGTATCTTCTGACTTCTTTGTTTCACTGCCATGTATTTGCTATGTTTGATTTGTTTGGTTTCAACACATGCAATCTAATGATTATTCTCCCTGTTAGTTAAATTTATAGCCTTGTATAAAAGGAAACTTGCTTTAATTATGTGAAAAAGAGATCTTTAAAGAAATAATTAAAGAGATCAGAATAATGTCACATGAAAGGATAGGTCTGTGCTTAATTGCAGAGCAATATTGGGTCATAGTCAAAAAATACTACAGCTCAGAAATAGGCCCTTTGGCCCTTCCAGTCCATACCAAACTGTTCATCTGCCTATTCCCATCAAACTGCATCTGGACCATAGCCCTCTATACCCCTCCCATCTACGTACTTATCCAAATTTCTCTTAAATGCTGAAATAGAGCCCAGACCCACCACTTCTCTGGCACACTTACTCATTCCACGCTCTCACCAACCACTTAAGAGAAGTTCCTCATACTCCCCTTAAGCATTTCATGTTTTATCCTTAACCCATGATCTTTAGTTATCATCTCACCCAACCTCAGCGGAAAAAGGCTGCTTGCATTTACCTTATCTATACCCCCCCCCCCCATAATTTTGTATATCTCTATCGGATCTCCCCTTATTCTTCTACGTTCAAAAGAATAAAGTCCTAACCTAATCAACCTTTCCCCATAATTCAGGTCCACGAGTCCTTGCAACATCCTTGTAAATTTTCTCTGCACTCTTTCAATCTTATTGGCATCTTTACTGTAGGTAGGTGAATAATACTGCACACAATGCTCCAAATTAAGCCTTACCAACTTCTTGCACAACTTCACTTCTATAGATTATATGTCTGTCTCCTGACTAAATACAGATGCAAAAAATCCATTTAAGATCTCCACCATCTCTTTCACTCCATGCATAGATTACCACTCTGATCTTCCAGAGGACCATTTTTGTCCCTTGTTCATATTTTTTCGTGTTTATTGTACTCCTCATTTTCTCCTTCCTGCCTTTACCTACTTCGCACCTTTTTTTTTTCTTAATCAGCGCCTCAACATCTCGAAAACCTAGGTTTCTTAAACTTGTTATCCTTTTATTCTGACAGGAATATACAAACTCTGTACTCAGAATTCCACTTTTGAAGGCCTCCCACTTACTAAGTGCACTTCTGTCAGAAAACAACCTGCTCCAATCTACACTTGCCAGCTCCTTTCTGATATCATCAAAATTCACCTTTCTCCAATTTAGAATCTTAACCCAAGGACCAGAGCTAATCCTTCTCCATAATTATCTTGCAACTACTGACATCGTGCTCACTAGATGCAAGTGTTCCTACACAAACTTCTGTCATCCGCCATCTCATTCGCTAATAGCAGAGCAAGTCTCGCACAGTCTCTTGTTGTGACATCTATGTACAGATTAGAAAACTTTCTTTAGCAGCTTTGACAAAATCTAACCCATCCAGCCTTTTTACAGTATGGGACTCACAGTCAATATGTGGAAGCTAAAATCACCTACAATCACAGCCTAACATTCCTTGCAACAGTCTGCAATCTCTACAAATTTGGTCTTCTAAATTCCGCTGACTGTTGGGTGGTCCATAATATAATCCCATCAATGTTAATCCCTTTGTTATTCCTCACTTTGCACCCATATAGCTTCAGTAGACAAGCTGTCCAGTCTGTCCTGTTTGATTACTGCAGTGACATTTTCCCTGACTGATAATGCCATCCCTCCTCCTCAACCCCTCTTGCTCTGTCTATCATGTCTTAAGCATGGAGCCCTGGAACATTGAGCTACCAGTCCAGCTCCTTCTGCAACCAAGTCTCACAAATGGCTACAATGCCATAATTCCACATGCTGATCCATGCCCTAAGCTCATCCACCTTTCCTATAGTACATTGAAATATGCACAGCTCAAAATATTAGTCTCACCATACTCAACGTTTCGATTCCTAAATTTATATGTAGGCTTAACAATCTTTCCCCACAACCACTCCATTAAGAGGGTCTGCTTAAATTTGAACAGTTGCCTAGAATCTCAAAATAGCTCAAAGTAACAGTATGACTTTGCTTAGCCAATGAAAGAAGTCGTCTCCTAATCTCTGCTATATAGAATACTGTACACATTCTCCAATACATTATTGAAAATAAGGCATGAAGGCCAATGAGAGGAAAGTGTGAAATAGTATTTATGGCTATGGTATTGTTGACGAGGAAGCAAAATGAACTTGTGCTGATATTTGTTAACCTGAAATCAGGTTTATCTAAATATCCTCTAAATCTTTAAGTTGCCTAGTCAATCAGCTACACTATAAACTTTGTAACAACATTAGTGAGGATTCTGTTGAAATGAAAGCTTCATTTTAACCATTAATCTGGACTGAAGACATTGTATCTTGAAAACTTTTATTTCTTAATAAACTTTTCCAGAATAGTGCTATGATGAATTGCCGTGGTTGTGTGTGTTGAAGCTTGTCAGGGTTATTAGGCAATTTGACCGTAGGTTATTTGGATTTAAATAATTAATTTGAAATCACTTCTGTTTCAAACTGTTATTACATTTTAATTAGTGATTTATTTGGTGGGGGGGTGATAAGAAGATGGCTGGTAAATGGATTAGCAGTAACTGCTATTGGATTTGGTATAACAGCAAGTTCAGATTATGTTTTGTCTTTGTCCTATCATTTACTGATCTGTCTCCCAACTCCATTCCCTTCCTCACCCGCCTTTTCCCTTCCTGGCTACATCTGCCTATCATTCTTCACTCGTTCTTGCTCCACCAAATTTTTTTTTTTAAAAAGCATTTCAGCATACCAGTGGTTTATCTCCTGCATACAAATTTTTTTGTACAGCAAAATACTGCAATATAAATTCAGATATGATTGCCCTGACTATTCGCAATTGCAGTTATATCGCATGGATCCAAAAATTTGATATTTAATTGTGTAGCTAAAAATGCATACTTAGATAGAAAAGCAGAATTTTTATTGCAATTCCTTTAAAATATCACCCACTCACTCACAAGCAAGTTTCATCAGAGAGGATCAATATAGTCTGTCAGTTCTTATTTTAATTCCTGTAATTCCAACACTGATGATAACCATCTTCAAAATATACTTCTAGTGCTCAGTGCTGATTTTAAAATCGTGCGCAACACATTTCAATAATACAGACGAGTATGATTTTAAAATTGCTCTAAAATGGCTTTAATGACTCCTCTTAAACTGGTAATGATTTTGTAAATGAAAATGAGCTAATAGTGGGCATATTGATATAAAAACAAAGCTACTCTGTATGAGCAGAGGAAGAGGCTAGCATGGTAAACAAACCAGGAAATCTGACTTGGAGTTAGAGGTTTGCCCACTTAACATGAGTAAAATAAAATTGATTGTGTCAGCTTGACAACCCCCTCCCTCAAGCAAAAGTTATTTCTTTTCAGGTTTTAAAATAAGTCAGTGAGAACTTTGAATATGCCTTAAGTCTTGTAAAAACTGGCCTGAGATTGGATCTTTTAGATACTGTAATTGTACTCTCTTCTGCCATTTATTTAGCAGCTTTTTCCATGTAGCCATCACCCTCTCACTGGAAAAAGTCCCATGCCACCAAGTTCAGGAACAATTATTACCTCTCAGCCACCAGGCTCCCTAACCAAATTGGATTACTTCATTCATCCCATCTCTGAACTGATCCCACAATCTATGAGTCCACTTTCAAGGAATCTATTAATATAATTTTATTAATATGTATTACTTACTATTATTTTGGTGGGGGGGGGGTTGTATAGTTGGCCCTCCTTACCCGCGGGGGATTGGTTGGTTCCGGGACCCCCCCACCCACCCGCAGAAACAAAAATACAAAAATCCCCCGCGGATGCTCAA
This sequence comes from Hypanus sabinus, assembly GCF_030144855.1. Taxonomy (NCBI): domain Eukaryota; kingdom Metazoa; phylum Chordata; class Chondrichthyes; order Myliobatiformes; family Dasyatidae; genus Hypanus; species Hypanus sabinus. Next base: position 24,822,550 of record NC_082710.1, on the reverse strand, counting down.
GTCCCTTATTTAACATGTTTAAATGCGGTGGTCTTTCGGACCCAGTGGAACCTTGGACTTTATTTAACCTGTCTAAATGCAGTGGACAAAATGCTGGTGGAGCAGCTCTGAAACTGCAATGTTTCTGTTCACAAAAATAATCATGATCATGATTGAAAATAAGGTAGAAGTAATAAAGTGATCAGAAAGAGGTGAAATGCCATCGGTCATTGGAAAACCGCTAGGCTACGTTGGTTAACGATCGGAACAATTTTAAAGGATAAAGTGAGAAAGGCTCTGCCCTGATGAAAGCTATAATTACTACTAAGCAACACAGTGATTTAATTATTGGGTTTTGGGTTTTTGATCCTCTACACCAACCCAGCACGGTGGAGAGCGCACTCAGGAGCGGTTTGTCACTCGATCGAACTCAGGAAAGCCTGGCGCTGAAACGTACGTTCTTAAGTGTTTTATATGCATAGAAAGGTAAAATATATACTATGACAAACGTTTGACTAACTGATGCTAAATAATACCGGATGTACCTGTTCTGACTTACTTAGTAAGAGAACTTCTGATTTTTTTTTTATCCTGATCTACATCCCACGCACATCCTCCCTAATACAATGTAAATGCTAGGTAAAATAGTTGTTATACTGCATTGTTTAGGGAATAATGACAAGAAAAAAAAAGTCTGTACATGCTGGAACAACAAGTGCTGAAGGAGCACTTCCGGGTTTTCATGATGCGCAGTTGGTTGAATTTGCGCATGCGAAATTCGCAGATAAGGAGGGCTGACTGTATTTGCATAATTTGTCTTTTGCACACTGATCTTTGGAGTTTTTCGTTGATTCTATTGGTTTCTTAGTATTTAATGTGAGTGCCCGCAAGAAAATGAATTTCAGGGTATTGTTTGGTGACATATGTACTTCGGTAATAAATTTACTTTGAACTTTTGAGCTTTGTGTTCTCATGGAATTACAGTAAACAATACATTTTCCTGTTAAAGTTCACCTTTTGATATACTACTGATTCAGGATTCAAGAAACCAGCCATTTCATTGAAAAAAAATGGCCATGATATTTTTGTTTTTAGGCAAACACTAGGTTGTTTCTCTTAAAAGTTTATGATCATTGTTCGTACAGTGTTCTTTTGTACATTCTTGATCTCTTCCATTTTTCCTCATTCTTCACTGGTCTCCTCATACCTTTTTTGTAGTTTCTCATTTCACATTATTTACATTTCTGAAAGTGATGTACAACATGAAATTATGTATGGTGCTTGTGAATACCACTGAAAGCTGGGTAGAGATGAATGAATGAGAGATGAAATTGGTAGCAATGAGCACTGTTTTCAGTGTGTGAGAAGCTGATTATAACCTTGGGTTTCTTTTGATTAGAGAGACTAGTAAGCTGATCAAAATCATTACTAAAAGTATTTGCAGTATCACTTTGAGGTTCAATCTGTAAGTATGTTACTGCCTTTAATTCTCATGTTGTTTATTTGATGCATATTGCTGTTTAGGAAATACATTTTTATCATTTTTCCCCCTCTTTTTAGTCATATGACAATGGACTTGCCCAAGGAGCAGGACTGGAATCGCATGGTAAGGACATATTCATTGTAAAATGTTTCCCTCTTGTTAAACACATCTTTCATCTAGTAAATTGTATTTTTATATTTTTTCATGTACTTGGATTGGTTTTCAAAATGGTTGCCTTTGTTAGAAATATTGCCAGACCTGCTCTTGATGCTTCAGAACAAAATATGGCTCATATGAATCAACTTCTTCGCACAGAAGTTTTGTAGCTTAAATTTTCTTGAAGTATTCATAAACTCAGGAGACAAAATTAAATTGCTCACAATATCTATTGACATGATTTATTCTGAGGATCAATGGCTTTACCTGGTTTCATAATAGGCAGAACAGTTCATCCATGTTTTGTAGTAACAATAAAACCCTTGGTGCTTGCAGTCATCATTTAATGGAGCTAATGGCAACTTTGAGATTTTTGCACATATATAACTTGTTTAGAGATCCCAATGTATCTTAACAAGCAGCACTCTTTGCAGCTGTATTTACTGTATTCAAGTTGAAATTGATTAAACTTATGTGAATTAAAGTCAAGTCAAGTCACTTTTATTGTCATTTCGACCATAACTGCTGGTATGGTACATAGTAAAAATGAGACAACATTTTTCAGGACCATGATGTTACATTACACAGTACAAAAATTAGACTGAACTACGTAAAAAAACAACACACAGAAAGCTACACTAGACTACAGACCTACACTGGACTGCATAAAGTGCACAAAACAGCGCAGGCATTGCAATAAATAATAACCAGGACAATAGGGCAAAGTGTCAGTCCGGGCTCTGGGTATTGAGGAATCTGATAGCTTGGGGGAAGAAACTGTTACATAGTCTGGTCGTGAGAGCCCGAGTGCTTAGGAGCCTTTTCCCAGACAGCAGGAGGGAGAAGAGATTGTATGAAGGGTGCATGGGGTCCTTCATAATGCTGTTTCCTTTGCGGATGCAGCATGTAGTGTAAACGTCTGTGATGGCAGGAAGAGAGACCCCGATGATCTTCTCAGCTGACCTCAGTATCCGCTGCAGCGACTTGCGATCCGAGATGGTGCAATTCCTGAACCAGGCGGTGATGCAGCTGCTCAGGATGCTCTCAATACAACCCCTGTAGAATGTGATGAGGATGGGGGGTGGGAGATGGACTTTACTCAGCCTTCGCAGAAAGTAGAGATGCTGCTGTGCTTTCTATGCAATGGAGCTGGTGTTGAGGGACCAGGTGAGATTCTCCACCAGGTGAACACCAAGAAATTTGGTGCTCTTAACAATCTCTACAGAGGAACCGTCGGGCAGGGAGTGGTCGCTCCATACCCTCCTGAAGTCAACAACCGTCTCTTTTGTTCAAATTAAGAGACAGGTTGTTGGCTCTGCACCAGCCAGTTAGCTGTTGTATTTAGCTTAGGAGATGGTCTATTAGAAAACAACTTTATCACTACTTTTTTAATGTTTATCCCTTAGCCCTGCAAAACATTTTTCTTTACGCCCATCAAATTCCTTTTTGAAAGCACTGATCAGCTGTTTTTTACCACTCTAACCAGCAGTGTTCCATGTTGTAATTACCCTTATAATTTTCTACATATATCCTTTATATTGTACTCTGGTCTTCAAAACATTTTGAAAATGGAACAGCATTTACCTTCCCAAAATCTGTCATGATCGTGTAATGAAGAGAGAATATCTGGGGTGGGAGGGATCTTTAATTATGCTGTCTGCTTTAGTGAGGGAACAACAATACAGAGCAAGTCCATAGAGATGAGCCTGCTATTTCTTGCAGCCACGTGCAGATCAGTTGCCATACCAAGCCTTTATGAATCCAGGCAGAATGCAATTTATGATGAATTGATAAAATTGATAAGTCAACGGGGGAATGTGAAATTTCTTTAGCCTCCTGAGTCAATAGAGGCTTTTGTGAACTTTCTTCACCATGACAACAATGTGGTTAAACAAGGACAGGGTACTGGCTGGAAATGTAAAGATCATACAGTTCAATGTGTGGCAAAGGAGTTGGTGTAGGAAGGAGAGCATCAGATATTTGGATCATTGGGTTCTCTTCCAGGAGAGGAGGGAGCTGCACAGAAGAGCCAGTCTCCACTTGAATTGGAGGTGAACTAATACCCTAGCGGGAAGGTTTGCTAGTACTACATGGGTGGGGGGGGAGAAGGGGTTAAACTAGAGTTGTAGGGGAATGGGAAGCCGTGTCAGAACAGATAGTGGAGAGGTTATGGAGACAGATGTTAGTGAGACTTCAGACAAAGTCAGGAATCAAAAGGTTGATCATGGTGAGACTGATGTTCTGAGCAGTGCATATTTCTAATATATTCAAAGACTAAGCCTTCCAGCACTCTTGGGTAGAGAATCCCATTGATTCATTGCCCTCTGAGGTTTCTTCTCATCTTGTGCATCTCCCAGTCAGGAAATGCTAACTCTGCAGTAACCCAGTCAATTTCCATTAGAGCTTTTAATGAGACCACCCATCATTTTTCTGAACTTGAGTGTCTAGTCACAGTTTACTTAATCTCATCTTGCCTCTCTTCCCCCATGATAGAAATCAATCTGTTGAATCTTTGAACTTCCTATTTCTAGGATATCATGTGTTATATCATTCAGTACTAGACCTGTATAAAATATTCCAAGTGCAAGGTCACTTGGACCTTATAGTAATTCCGCTTGCAGCAAAAGCCACATTACTATTTGACCTTCTAATTGCTTGCTGTACCTGCACATTAACCTCTAGTATACAAGGGGAACTAGGTCCCTCTCAACACCAACACCTTTTCATTCTCTCATTATTTAAAAAATAATTCCACCTCCACATGGTTCTACTGACGTGAATGACCTTGCCTAGTTCCACATCATATTTCATCAAAGAATACAATGACAAGATGGTGGTTAAGCTTCTAAATTAATAACCTAGATTCCTGTACTAATAGTAGAGAACAGAGTTCAGATTCATCATGGCAGCTGTGGAGTTTATATTGGTTAGCAATGTGGAACTTAGAAAGTTTAAAAAATATAGAGCATATAATAGCAGTAGTTGTATTGAGTGCAAAAACCTTTAGACTGTTGTCACTTCATTAAAGTTCCTTAGGAGAAAATTTACCATGTTTACCTGGTATACCCTATATATAAAACACTAGACCTACCTGACTCTTTAATGTCCTAACCACCCACTCAGTTCAAGGAGCGACAGGAGATGGGCAATAAATGCTCTTGCCTGTAACACACTGGCACTGAAGATTCCGTAACATAATATTGACCGTTTGCTTAATCTTGTGACAGCTTTCTGCGTCCTCAAACCTCCTTACTACCCAGCCTGATGTCATCTGCGATATGTAACATTTGTCCTCTTAATCTAAATCATTGATGCAGATTTTGAACAGCTGGGGGCACCAGTGCCAACCTCTGTGATGTCGCTCTATCTGCAGTTTCCCAGCATTAAAATTAACTGTTTGTTCCCTTTGTTTTCTGTCCTTTCACCAATCTTCAATAAACACCATTATTGTATTCCTAGTACCGTGTGCTTTAATTTTATTTAGCAACCTCTTGTATGGCAAATTGCCAAAACCCGTGAAATTCCAAATGATACCCACTGGTTCATCTTCATTTTTTTCTGTTGATCAGTATCGTAGAAGGACAAAAGAGCACAACCTCTGTCTCAAGTGGTTTTCCTTATTCATGGTGGGTTTGCCTAATCCTGTAGGTCTTCTTTCATCGCATTATTAAAGAGCCTAAATCCTTGATTCTAATATTTTCCTGTCAGGGATATTGGGCCAACTATTTTGTACTTATCCTGTCTCTATCTGTTTCTTTCTCTCCCCTTCTTCACCCCCCTCCCCCCAACCCAGCAATACTCTGGTATTATTCTGAAATATTGTGTAATAACAAATGGTGCATGCATTATGCCCTGAGCATTTCTTTCAGTACCTTGGGATTTGATTATTGCTTTTCAATTGCATTAATTTCTCCATTCGTTTTGCTGTAAAAGTTCTTCAACTGAGAGCCATTGCTTTTTTTTTAAACATGCATTTACCTTGCCCTTGCTGCTGTTTGTCCTTTCAAATTTATTCTACTTGATTTGCTGAGTTGTAATGCTTCCTCCTTACCTTATTATCAAGAAATCCCTATACTTTGATATATTTTTCCCCTGGAAATGTAGTATTCTGAACCATCGTCTGTAATTCATCTATCTAGTTGGGTGCTGTGTTCATTCCTTCAGGAGACTTTCTTTATATTTTCATCTACTTCACTGTGCTTCACTATCACATGCCCTTTTTCACTTTCTCTATCCAAGGGCTACTTTACACTATTCTGTTTAATCCCAAGTGATTTGATTCATATGGGCACATAACTATAAATTGAAATCCATTTCCTTTTACTCCCTCTGCTCCCAGAAGTGAATCTGGCAATACCATGTCTAATTTATGTCATTATATTTAGTGAAATGAGAAGTCAGCAGGGTCTGCATTAATGTCCATCTTTAAACAGTCTGTGCTTTTTTGTTTGTCATTAACAGGTGGATCTACTTTTTGTGCCGTTGCTTCGCTCTGTCTGATGGGGAAATTGAATGAAGTCTTTTCTGAGAAAGAATTAAATAGAATAAGACGGTGGTGTATAATGAGACAACAGAATGGTTTCCATGGACGACCTAACAAACCTGTAGATACCTGTTACTCTTTCTGGGTTGGTGCAACTCTAAAGGTAATTAAAAATCTGAAATGTTCTGTAAATTTTCTATAAGATTTCTTAATTTTGTTTATATTCTATTACTGGATTCCTAGTCTGGAAAGCACACAAGCAAGAAGGATTTGTATAGATCAAGCTGAATCAAGTGAAAACTTGGTTCCTGTAAAAATTCTATGTTGGTTCTTGCTTTCAGACCCATCTTCCAAGTAAAGGTAGTTTCCCTGTGGGATTTTCGGCCAGCTACCACCCTGCTAACTCTTTCCCAACCCCATCATCAGGACTTCTGCTTCTACTCTATATATCCTCAAACAATAGGGACTGATGCTTTGGCTGTCTGGATGCTTCTGATCCCAAATATGGGGGATATCCCTAACCTTGGACTTGGCCACATGAGAACTTTGCCCCTTTGTTGTCATGTGGCAGGGCTTAAAACAGGAATTTCAGGTGATTGATTGATTAAAGTGCCCCATTAAAGGTAGATCAGATAAGTATAAAAGAACTGAAATAGTTTATTGCTGCAGCTGCTCTGTGGCTGCATTCTTGAGCACTTAATTATGTTATACTGAACTTGTGTTGCACCTGAACATGACACCCTTGTAAACAATGGCATAACTGTGTTAGTTAAAAATTGAAATCAAATCCTTAGAAAGCTGTGACATCAGATCAGAAATTGTAGGATCACTGTGGGTGGAGTTAAAGAGCTACAAGGGTAAAAAAACCCATGCTGGGAGTTGTATACAACTGAACAGGCCTCTGAACAGTAGCCAGGATGTGTGCTACAAACTACATCAGGAGGTAGAAAATGCATGTCAAAAGAGCAATGTTCCAATCGTCATGGAGGATTTCAATGTGCAGATAGACTGGGAAAATCAGGTTGATGCTGATTTTGGATCTCGAGAGAGAATTTGTAAGATGCCTACAAGATGGGTTTTTAGAGCTGCTTGTGCTTCAGCCCACAAGGGGATCAACTGTTCTGGACTGGGTGTTGTGTATTGAACCGGATTTGATTAGGGAGCTTAAGGTAAAGGAACACTTAGGAACCAGAGATAGAATTCACTCTGCAACTTGAGAGGGAGTAGCTGAAGTCAAATGTATTAGTATTACAGTGTAGTGAAGGGAATTACAGAGACACGAGAGAGGAGCTGGCCAAAGTTGAGTGAAGAGAATATTAGCAGGGATGATGGCAGAGCAGTAATGGCTAGAGTTTCTGGGAGCAGTTCAGAAGGTGCAGGATAGATGCATCCCAAAGAAGTAGTATTCTAAAGGCAGGATGACACAATTGTGGCTGCAAAGGGAAGTCAAAGCCAACATAAAAGCAAAAGAAGGCATATAATAGAGCAAAAATTAGTTTGAAGGTAGAAGATTGGGAAGCTTTTAAAAAGCAACAGCAACTAAAAAAGCCATAGGAGGGAAAAAATGAAGTATGAAAGTAAGCTAGCTAATAATATAAAAGAGGATATCAAAAGTATTTTCAGATAGATAAAGAGTAAAAGAGAGGCAAGAGTAGATTTTGGACCACTGGAAAATGATGGAGAGGTAGTAATTGGGGGGGGGGGGGGGCAAGAAAATGGTGGATGAACTAAGTAAGTATTTCGTGTCGGTCTTTACTGTGGTAGACACTAACACTATGCCAGAAGTTTGAGGGTGTCAGGGGGCCAACGTGAATGCAGTTGATATTACTAGGGAGAAGCTGGAAGGTCTGAAGCTAGATAAATCACCTGGACCAGATAGACAGCACCCCAGAGTTCAGTAAGTGGTAGCTGAAGAGATTGTAGATCTTTCAAGAATTATCTTCCAAGAATCACTAGATTCATGGCATGGTTCTGGAGGAATGGAAGATTACAAGTGTCACTCCACTCTTCAAGAAGGGAGGAAGGCAAGAGAAAGGAAATTACAGGCCAGTTAGCCTGACCTCAGTGGTTGGGACAATGTTGGAGGCGATTATTAAGGATGCGGTGTCAGGGTACTTGGAAGCACATGATAAAATAGACTGTAGTCAACATAGTTTCTTTAAGGGAAAATTCTGCCTAACAAATCTGTTGGAATTCTTTGAGGAAATAACAAGCAGGATAGGCGAAGGAGAATTGTGAATGTTGCATACTTGGTTTTTCAGAAGGCCTTTGACAAGGTGCTGTACATGAAGCTAAGTAGCAAGGTAACTATTACAGGAAAAATACTGGTATGGATAGAGCATTGGCTGATTGGCAGGAGTCAAAGAGTGAGAGTAGAGGGAGCCTTTTCCAATTGGCTGCCAATTACTAGTGGTGTTTCGCAGAGTTCTGTGTTGGGACCGCTTCTTTTTACATTGTATGTCAATGATTTGGATGACAATTGGTGGCTTTGTGGCCAAATTTACAGACAGTATGATGATGGGTGGAGGATCCAGTAATGTTGAGGAAGCAGGAAGGCTGCAGAAGGACTGGATTATTGGAATGAGTAAAGAAGTGGTAGATGGAATACAGTGCCAGGAAGTGTGTGGTCATGTGCTTTGGTAGAAGGAATAAAAGAATAAAAGCGTAGCCTATATTCTAAAATTCAGAAATCCAAAGGGCGAGGGGTCTTGGGAGTCCTTATGCAGGATTCTGTAAGGGTTAATTTGCAAGTTGAGTTTGGTGGTGAGAAAGGCAAATGCAATATTAGCATTCATTTTGAGAGGACTAGAATATAAAAATAAGGATGTAATACTGAGGCATCACTTGGAGTATTGTGAGTAGTTTTGGACCTCTTATCTAAGAAAGGATGTACTGACGTTGGAGAGTATTCAAAGAAAATTCACGAAAATGTTTCTGGGAATGAAAGGCTTATCTTATGAGGAGTGTTTGATGGCTCTGGGCCTGTACTCACTGGAACTTAGAAGAATTGGGGCGGGGGGATCTCATTGAAAACTATCGAATGTTGAAAGTCCTTTCTAAATCTTTTTATTAATATTAGTAATATAGACAGAATACAAATGATATATTGATAAAGAAATTACCAACATATAAATTCCATTACATATGAAAAAAAACATACATAATAGTTACAATATAAATGAGTTTACCAAAACATAAGCCATAAAATATATGTATGAACATAGTAAGTCTAAATATTTCATAATATATGATATAAAGAAAACAGAAAAAAGAAAGAAAAAAAAACAAAAAAAATATATAATGCCAAACTAGCAAATCTAATCTAATAACTAATAACTAATATAGAAGAAAAAAGAAGCAAAAAAGAGAGAAAAAAAAGGGGGCTGTTTATAATATCTCACAAAAATAAGTATTCATCAATGCCGTCACTTCCGGTCCTCTCAACATACATAAGCTAAAAGCTGGGAAATCAAATGAACTTGGCACAGGGTCATGTTACATCATATGAAAAGTCCTAAATAGTGTAGATGTGGAGAGGATGTTTCCTCTTGTGGGAAAATTTAGAACAGATTTAGATTCATTTAGAATGGTGATAAAGTGGAATTTCTTTAGCTAGAGAGTGGTGAATCTGTGGAATTTGTTGTTACAGGCTGTTGTGAAGGCCACGTCATTGGGTCTTTTTAAGGCAGGTTGATAGATTCCTGATAACACAGAGTGTGAAAGGTTATGGGAGAGGACAGGAGGGTGAGGTTGAGAGGAAAGTAGATCTGACATGATCAAATGGTGGAACCATTTGGGCCAACTGGCCTAATTCTGTTACTATGTCTGGTAGAATAGGTGAATGCAATATTGGCATTCATTTCTAGAGGAATAGAGTATTGGAGCAGGGATGTGATGTTGAGGCTCTCTAAGGCACTGGTAAGACCTCACTTGGAGTACTGTGTGCAGTTTTGGGCTCCTTATTTAAGAAAGGATGAGCTGACATTGGAGAGGGTTCAGAGAAGATTTACTAGGATGATTCTGGGAATGAGAGGGTTAACATATGAGGAACGTTTGACCACTCTTGGACTGTACTCCTTGGGGTTTAGAAGAATGAGCGGGGACCTCACAGAAATATTTTGAATCTTGAAAGGTGTAGACAGAGTGGATGTGGCAAAGTTGTTTCCCATGTTGGGGGAGTCTAGTATGAGAGGGCATGACTTAAGGATTGAAGGGCACCCATTCAGAACAGAGATGTGAAGAAATTTTTTTAGCCAGAGGGTGGTGAATCTGTGGAATTTGTTGCCACGGGTGGCAGTGGAGATCAAGTCATTGGGTGTATTTAAGGTAGAGATTTGCTAGGTGTCTGAGTTGCCAGGGCATCAAAGGTTATGGTGAGAAAGCGGGGGAATGGGACTAAAGAGGACATTGGATCAGCTCATGATGAAATGATGGAGCAGACTCGATGGGCAGAATGGCCAACTTCTGCTCCTTTGTCTTATGGTCTAATAGTACAGCACAGGAATAGGCCCTTCAGCCCATGATATCTCTGCCAGCTGTGAAGTCAATTTAAATTATACGTTTGCCTGCACATAGTCTATATCCCTCCATTCCCTGTCTGTACATGTGCCTGTCTAAATACTACTTAAACATTAATATTGTATTGACTATCACCACCTTCCCTAAGAGCACAATACACATACCTACAACTCTCTTTAAAAATAATTTGTCTTGTTATATCTCCTTTAATCATTCCCCCTCTTACAAACCCCATTTCCAGAAAAGTTGGGATATTTTCCAAAATGCAATAAAAATAAAAATCTGTGATATGTTAATTCACGTGAACCTTTATTTAACTGACAAAAGTACAAAGAAAAGATTTTCAATAGTTTTAATGACCAACTTAATTGTAATTTGTAAATATACACAAATTTAGAATTTGATGACTGCAACACACTCAACAGAAGTTGGGACAGAGTTAAAATAAGATTGAAAAGTGCACAGAATATTCAAGTAACACCAGTTTGGAAGATTCCACATTAAGCAGGCTAATTGGTAGCAGGTGAGGTATCATGACTGGGTATAAAAGCAGCGTCCATCAAAGGCTCAGTCTTCGCAAGCAAGGATGGGTTGTGGCTCACCCCTTTGTGCCAAAATTCATGAGAGAATGGTTAGTCAGTTCAAAAGGAACATTTCCCAACACAAGATTGTAGAGAATTTAGGTCTTTCAAAATCTATAGTACATAATATTGTGAAAAGATTCAGAGAATTCAGAGACATCTCAGTGCGTAAGGGGCAAGGTCGGAAACCACTGTTGAATGCGCGTGATCTTCGAGCCCTCAGGCGGCACTGCCTAAGAAACTGTCATGTTATTGTGACAATTATAGCCACCTGGGGTCAGGAGTACTTCAGAAAACCATTGTCACTTAACACAGTCTGTCGCTGCATCCAGAAATGCAATGAAACTGTATTACGCAAGGAGGAAGCCATACATCAACTCTATGCAGAAACGCCGGTGAGTTCTCTGGGCCCGAGCTCATCTCAGATGGACCAAAAGACTGTGGAACCGTGTGCTATGGTCAGATGAGTCCACATTTCAGCTAGTTTTCGGAAAAAACGGGCGTCAAGTTCTCAGTGCCAAAGATGAAAACAACTATCCTGATTGTTATCAGCGAAAGGTGCAAAAGCCAGCATCTGTGATGGTATGGGGGTGCATCAGTGCCCACAGCATGGGTGAGTTGCATGTATGTGAAGGTACCATTGACTCTGAGGTGTTTATTAGGATTTTAGAGAGACATATGTTGCCATCAAGGCGACGTCTCTTCCCGGGACGTCCATGCTTATTTCAGCAGGACAATGCCAGAGCACCTTATGCACGGGCTACAACAGCGTGGCTTTGTAGACACAGAGCGCGTGTGCTTGACTGGCCTGCTGCCAGTCCAGATCTATCTCCTATTGAAAATGTATGGCGCATCATGAAGAGGAGAATCCAACAACGGAGACCACGGACTGTTGAGCAGTTGAAGTCTTATATCAAGCAAGAATGGACAAAATTTCCAGTTGCAAATCTACTACAATTAGTATCCTCTGTTCTAAAACGATTAAAAAGTGCTATTAAAAGGAAAGGTGATGTAACACAATGGTAAACATGCCTCTATCCCAACTTTTGTTGAGTGTGTTGCAGCCATCAAATTCTAAATTCCAGATTTTAAAAAATCTCATTTTGCTTTACTTTTCGCCATTCAATAGTGTCCTGTTTGCTAGTTTGAGGACAGCCAGATTTGGCTGCTGGTCATCACTTTTGTGCTGTTCTGAATAACTGGGACAAATCAAATTGATAGACAGTCAACAGTAGTGCTTACTTGTCCTTTGGGTGTGGAGGCTCACGTGAATCAGCTCTCCGCATCCAGGAAAAGCACGTGTGGGCAGGTGATTAATGTGGATGGCAAGTCCATGGTGTTGCTTGAGCTGCTTGCAGCATGATTCAGTCCAAAGTTGGGTGAAGTATTATAGATTAGGAGCCTGCTGTGAGTGAGAATAGGAATATGATTACAAAGGAATTATATGGCTTACAGTACATTGTATTGAATACCCTTAAGTAATTCTACATGAAAATATTTTAGATATTTTGTCATGCAAAAAGTGAAACATAAATTAATTTTACAGAGGCAGTTTGCAAGAAACAACAAAGTATGTTTTTACACACACAGCAATAATTCTTTTATAGTGCAATGAGTATGTTGGCTCTTTGGAAATAGTAGTTCATAAAACAGTTGTTAAACTCATTTTGTAGCTTTTGCAGATTTTCCAGTATACTAATTTTGAGAAAAATAGAAATTACATTTTGTCGACCCAGGATCGTATTGTTGGAGGATTTGCAAAATGGCCCGATAGTCATCCAGGTAAAATTGAAATTTAGTATTTGGAGTATAGATAGATGTAAACAAAGCAGCATCTTTTTATGTACATGTCTTTTTTAAGAGAGAGGAAAAGTTAAAATTAGAAAATAAATCTTACTAAGACAAATGTGATTAGATTTGTTATTATTGGATTAACATGTTTTCATCCAATTTTAAATCCTGTGTTATGTTTTCCTTCAAACTTTCTCCTAATGATAAATATTTGTCTGTTTCAGATGCTTTGCATGCATACTTTGGAGTGTGTGGTCTTTCTTTAATTGGAGAGGCTGGTGTTTGCAAAGTACATCCTGCTTTGAATATGAGCATAAGGGCTTTTAAGCACCTTCAGCACCTGCACCAGACAGCAGAGACTCAGGAGCTGGAGCAGCATTCAGAATCTGTGCCTGACTACACATGACAAACATGGTAGCAAAAAAATTGAAACTGGATTGAATCTTTTTGCCCAAGGAAAAAGCCATCATCTTATGAAAAAAATCTTGTTTGAATGCTGAAGTTCCATATTAAAAAGACAGCTGTACAGAATGTTCCTTTTAAACGATTATCATTGGTCGCTAAATAGACCAATTGCTATTTGCTCTGAATTCTGATAATGCATTGAGTATGTTTTGAGTGAGTGGAGGTTTGTCTATATTCTGTAAGAAATCATTTATACTAATTTTCTAAAGAATTTTGAGCATTTAATAAATAATAAGTAATAATACATCTGTTCCCTGATTTTTGTGTGCACATTAAATACTTGTTTTTTTCCAAATTTCTATGCTTAATATTTCAGGAACTTTTGTAATCATTTTTTAAAATTCTTTAGTTAAAATGGATTGACTTTGTAGAAGTTTATTGCTATATGGAAAGCTATCAATGTTGCTTCCAAGTACATTGAAAGTGCACTATACTGAGTAGGTTTAACAGCATGATGCTTTGTGGACATCATTTATTTTAATTTTCAGGGTGCTAGGCAGCTGCTTAGATGAGCCCATGGCTGCTGATTGTTGGGACAAGGTTTGAGGAGTCCCAGTATTTATAAAGCTTTAAAATTTGCATCACCTGGCCTTTCCTAATGATGACTGTGAACAAGCCATAGCCCTAACAAGCTAATTAAAGTCTAAGACTTTGGTAAAAGTTATATGAGAGCTCAAATCTCTTGGGGTGCACAAACTTTTGCATGGTGCTGCTTTCCTTTTTTTCACTCTAAAATTGTACAAACATAAATAATACACCAATCTTGCTTAAAATGTTGAAAAGAATCTTTCATCTTTAACTTCATGACTTTTGGAGATTAGTTCATCTTCTACTCACTTAACTATTTACAGTATCAAAATTTTGACCAGAGGTGCCCAAACTTCTGCATGCCACTGTATGTCTCAATATACAACCCTGAGATTCATTTTCTTGTGGACATACTCAATAAATCCATAATAGAATAATAGCCATAATAGATCAATGAAAGACCACATGGGTGTTCAAGCAGCGTGCAAAAGACAACAAACTGCAAATACAAAAACAAAGAAATAATAAATAAGCAATAAATATAGAGAACATTTCAATGATGGGGCGAGTAAAGTTAGCCCCTTTGGTTCACGAGCCTGATGGTTGAAGTATAATAACTGTTCCTGAACCTGGTGGTGAGAGTCCTGAGGCTCCTGTATCGCCTTTCCAGTGGCAGCAGTAAGAAAAGAGCGTGACTGTGACAACGCCTCATGTAGATGTGCTCAATGGTAGAGACCTGTGATGGACTGGGCCATATCCACTACTTATGTAGGATTTTCCGTTAAAGGGCATTGGTGTTTCTATACCAGGCTGTGATGCAGCCAGTCAATATACTCACAACTACACACCTAGAGAAGTTCCTCAGTTAAAGATGTCATGCCAAATCTTTGCAAACTCCTAAGGAAGTAGAGGCACTGCCATACTTAGTAATTACACTTGCATGCTGGGCTCATGTCATTGTCATTACCATACTAAACTGACTGGGGTCTGCAAGTGAGGAAACAAACAATCTAATTAAACAAGGATGTACTGAGGACAGAACTCGCTTTCCAGGTCTAACATATTTAACAATGTGTCAGAGAAGTGAAAAACCTTAACCTTAATAAATGACATCTTTCTTAGTTGGTGAAGGTGAAAGCATACTGAAAACCGTATTCTGGCTCTGCATGCCTTGGGTTGTGGAGGGGGAAATGTTAAAAGTCAGCAAACATACAGTTCATTGATTTTTGTGGATTTTTTTAACGTTTTTTAGTTGCTCTTGGTGTTGAAGCCTAAACAAACAAATTTCCTTGAGCCATGCCTCTGAATGTGGTCAAGCTTTTCACTGGAACTGAATCAGGGTTATTGTTACCCGCATGAAATTTATTGTTTAATGGCAATAGTGTAACAGTAAGGTAGTGTGCATGGGTTGATGGATAATTCAGAAATCTGATGGCAGAGGAGAAGAAGAAGCTGTTCCTAAAATATTGAGTCTTATGGCTTCTGTACTTCCTAATGGTAGTAATGAGATTAGGGTACATCTTGTATATTTACTCAGATGCAGCACGGAGAAAGCCCTTCTGACCCTTCAATAGACAATAGGTGCAGAAGTAGACCATTCGGCCCCTCCAGTCCGCACCGCCATTCTGAGATCATGGCTGATCATTCACTATCAATACCCAGTCCCTGCCTTGTCCCCATATCCCTTGATTCCCCTATCCATCAGATATCTATCCAGCTCCTTGAAAGCATCCAGAGAATTGGCCTCCACCGTCTTCCGAGGCAGTGCATTCCACACCTCCACAACTCTCTGGGAGAAGAAGCTCTTCCTCAACTCTGTTTTAAATAACTGACCTCTTATTCTCAATCCATGCCCTCTGGTACTGGACTCTCCCAACATCTGGAACATATTTCCTGCCTCAATCCTATCAAATCCTTTAATTATCTTAAACGTTTCAATCAGATCCCCTCTCAATCTCCTCAATTCCAACGTGTACAAGCCCAATCTCTCCAATCTCTCTGCGTAAGACAGCCCTGCCATCCCAGGAATCAACCTAGTGAATCTACGCTGCACTTCCTCAATTGCCAGAATGTCCTTCCTTAAACCTGGAGACCAACACAATATTCCAGGTGTGGTCTCACCAGGGCCCTGTACAAATGCAAAAGAACATCCTTGCTCTTGTATTCAATTCCCCTTGTAACAAAGGCCAACATTCCATTTGCCCTCTTCACTGCCTGTTGCACTTGCTCATTCACCTTATTGACTGGTGAACTAGGACTCCTAGGTCTCTTTGCATTTCTCCCTTACCTAACTCTACACCGTTCAGACAATACTCTGCCCTCTTGTTCCTGCTTCCAAAGTGGATAACTTCACATTTATTCACATTGAATGACATCTGGCAAGTATCTGCCCACTCACTCAGCCTATCCAAGTCTCCCTGTATTCTCCTAACGTCCTCTTCGCATGTCACACTGCCACCCAGTTTAGTATCATCAGCAAACTTGCTGATATAGTTTTCAATGCCCTCATCTAAATCGTTGACATAAATCGTAAAGAGCTGTGGTCCCAATACAGAGCCCTGTGGTACCCCACTAGTCACCTCCAGCCAGTCTGAGAAACACCCATTCACTGCTACCCTTTGCTTTCTATCTGCCAACCAGTTTTCTATCCATGTTGAAACCCTGCCCCCAATGCCATGAGCTCTGATTTTACTCACCAATCTCCTATGTGGCACCTTATCGAATGCCTTCTGAAAATCTAGGTACACTACATCCACTGGCTTACCCTCGTCTAACATCCTTGTTACACCCTCAAAAAACTCCAACAGATTAGTCAAGCATGATTTGCCCTTGGTAAATCCATGCTGGCTCGGCCTAATCCTATTTCTGCCATCTAGATGTGCCACTATTTCGTCCTTAATAATGGACTCAAGCATCTTCCCCACGACTGACGTTAGGCTAACAGGGCGATAGTTCTCCGTTTTCTCCTTCCCTCCCTTCTTGAAAAGTGGGACAACATTAGCCAATCTTCAGGAACTGATCCTGAATCTAAGGAACATTGGAAAATGATTACCAATCCATCCGCAATTTCCTGAGCCACCTCTTTTAGAACCCTCGGATGCAGACCATCTGGACCCGGGGATTTATTAGCCTTCAGTCCTACCAGTCTACTCATCACAGTTTCTTTCCTAATGTCAATCTGTCTCAATTCCTCTGATATCTTATGACCCTGGCCCATCCATACATCTGGGAGATTGCTTGTGTCCTCCCTGGTGAAGACAGATCTAAAGTATGCATTAAATTCTGTTGCCATTTCCCTGTTTCCCATAACAATTTCTCCCAATTCATTCTTCAAGGGGCCAACATTGTTCTTAACTATCTTCTTTCTCTTCACATAGCTAAAAAAGCTTTTGCTATCCCCTTTTATATTCCTGGCTAGACTGAGCTCATACCTGATTTTTTTTCTCTCCGTATTGCTTTTTTAGTTAAGATCTGTTGTTCCTTAAAACTTTCCCAATCATCTGTATTCCCACTCATCTTAGCCCTGTCATACTTCTTTTTCTTTAATGCTATACAATCTCTGACTTCCTTTGTCAACCACTGTGGCCCCTTCCCCCTCTTTGAATCCTTCCTTCTCATTGGAATGAACTGCATTTGCATATTTTGTATTATGCCCAAGAATATCTGCCACTGCTGATCCACTGTCTTTCCTGCCAGGGCATCTGCCCATTTAACTTTGGCCAGCTCATCCCTCATGGCTCCGTAGTCTCCTTTATTTAATTGCAACACTGACACCTCTGATCTGCCCCTATCCCTCTCAAATTGTAGATAAAAACTTATCATGTTATGATCACTACTTCCTAATGGCTCCTTTACTTCAAGATCACTTATCAATTCCTGTTCATTACACATCACCAGGTCCAAAATAGCCTCGTTCCTGGTTGGCTCAAGCACAAGCTGTTCCAAAAATACATCCCTTAGACACTCCACAAACTCCCTATCCTGGGGTCCAGCACCTACCTGATTCTCCCAGTCCACTTGCATGTTGAAATCTCCCATAACGACTGCATTACCTTTAGCACATGCCAATGTTAACTCCCTAATCAACTTGTACCCAATATCCACGCTACTGTTTGGGGGCCTGTACACAACATCCATTAGGGTCCTTTTACCCTTACTGTTCCTCAGCTCAATCCACACAGATTCTACTTCCCCTGTTCCCAAGACACCTCTTGCCAAGGACTGAATCTCATTCCTCACCAACAGGGCCACCCCACCCCCTCTTCCCATATTTCTGTCTCTATGATAGCACGTGTACCCTGGTACACTCAATTCCCAGGCCTGATCCCCTTGCAGCCATGTCTCCGTTATCCCAAAAATATCGTAGTTCCCCATTTTCATCTGAGCTTCAAGCACATCTGTCTTATTTCTGACACTACGCGCATTCAAGTATAGAATTCTTAGCCCATTCCTCCTCTCTTTGCTTAAAACACTGTTTACTGTACCTAACCCAGCTCCTTGAACTTCCATCGGGCAAATTGCACCCTGAATTTTGATGACCTTCTCAAGATCACCCAAACCTTGTACACATTTAACCCCATGCACCTTCTGACCAACCCTCTGGATCTGGATCCCTGCCCCCTGCACATCTAGTTTAAACCCCCCCGAGCAGCACTGGCAAATACTCCTGCAAGAATGTTAGTACCCCTCCGGTTCAGATGTAGACCATCCCTTCGAAACAGATCCCAATGTCCCTGGAACAAAGACCAATTATCCAAAAACCTGATCCCTTCCTTCCTGCACCATGCTCTCAGCCTCGTATTAATGTGCATAATCATTCTATTCTTCGCCTCACTCGCACGTGGCACAGGTAGCAATCCCAAGATTGTCACCCTGGAGGTCCTGCCTTTCAGCTTCACTCCTAACTCCCTGAACTCTCTAAGCAGGACCCCCTCACTCACCTTACCTACATCATTGGTCCCTACATGGACCACTACATCTGGGTTCATGCCCTCACTCTCAGGAATAGCCTGCACCCGATCTGAGATGTCCCGGACCCTGGCACCAGGGAGGCAACATACCATCCGAGACTCGCGATCTGCCGCACAAAATCTCCTATCTGCCCCCCTAACTATAGAGTCCCCTAAAACTATCGCTCTCTTCTCTTCCCTCCTCCCCTTTCTAGTTGAGGGTTCAACCTCTGTGCCAGAGGCAGGACCACTACAACTCATTCCTGGTAGGTCATCCCCATCAACAGTATCCAGTACGGTATACTTATTGTTAATGGGAATGGCCGCAGGGGTGCTCTGCTCTCTCTGCCTGCTCCCCCTGCCTCTCTGGACCATCACCCATCTGCCTACTTCTTGGTTTTTTGGTGTGACTACCTCCTGATAACTCCTATCTATCTCTGCCTCTGCCTCCCGAATGATCCGTAGTTCATCCAGCTCCTGCTCCAACTCCCTAACTCGGTCTGATAGGAGCTGCAGCTGGACGCACCTTTTGCAGGTGTGGTCATCAGGGACAACTGTGTTGACCCTGACCTCCCACATATTGCATACGGAGCACACCACTGCTCTGACTGTCTCCCCCATACCTGAACTGGATTAATAGAATAAGTCTAAAAAGCACCTAGCGACCTTACCTTCTTCCCCTCAGCGAGCAATCACACAAGCTTACCGAAGTCCCCTTACGCCGAAGCCCACTTAGCCAAAGCCCAGGACTGCGCTGCCCGCTCGACGCTGCCCGCTCTGAAAAGAAGTCCTGCCTTTTAAAGTGCGCGCTCGAAGCTCTTCGACCTTCGTGCCACACTGCCCAGCGGGCCCAATTCAATGCTAGCCTGATCACAATAACCAATTAACCTAACAAGTTCATCTTTGGACTGTCATAGGAAACTGGAGGAAATCCACATGGTCACAGGGCAAATGTACAAACTCCTTACAGTCAGCAGTGGGGATCGAACCCGGGCCGCTTGTACTGTCCAGGTTGTGCTACCCACTGTGCTTCCATGCTGGATATAAGGGTCCTTAAAGATGTATGTACTTTCTTGAAGTATCACCTTTTAAAGATGCTCTTAGTGGTGAGAGGCTTGTGCCTGTGATGTAGCTAACTGTCCGCAACCTTATGCAGCCTCTTACAATCCTATGCAATAGGCTCCAGACCAATGCACCCGGATGATCATGCAGCCAATCAGAATGATCTCTACCTCTTTAGCAATATGCTAGGGTCTGACATACCAAATCTCCCCAAATTTCTAATGAAGTGTAGCCACTGCCATGCTTTTGTCATGATTGTGTCAACTTGTTGGGCCCAGGATAGAGGTGTTGACGCCCCAGGAACTTGAAACTGTTCGCCCTTTCCATTGCAAATCCTCAAATGAGGATTGCTGTCGACCAGAAGTCAAAGTCCTGTCTGAGTTGTTGTGTACGGGTGGGTGGGAGGAAAGGGGCTTGTGTTGCTGTTGTCATTTGGGTGCTTCTTGTGTTTTGTGTTATCCAGCCAAGCATTGTGGGAATGCTAAATTGACGCCGGAATTTGTGGCAACACTTCCGGGCTGCCCCAGCACATGCGTAGGTGTGGTGGTTGTTAACACAAACAACGTAAATCACTGTATGTTAAAATTACATGTAATAAATAAATCTGAATCAAAAACTATAACCCTAGTTCATGTGATCATTCCCCACAGTCCCACTTTTACAGACCGAACCATATCTTTGAAAATCTCCTCTACACCTTCTGTAGAGCAACCATGTATTTCCTGTAAAGTGGTGACCAGAACTCTATATGGCAGCCAAGCTGTGGCCTAACCACTGTTCACAATCCAGTATAATCTACCTGATCTTATATTTCATGTTGTGGCTAACAAATCAAAACTTATTGTTTTAGCTACTTCATTTAGCCCAAGAAACTTGCCAAAGGTTTTAAGTTTAATGCCTAGGAACTCCATTGAGAAGTATTCCTTTACTTTGGGTTAAATACACACTAAAGAAAATACTTCATCGTGTAGTAATGTGATTCTGCATATCACTTGTCTTTTTACAGAATATTTCTTATCGTTGTAATGATATTACTTTGTTTTTAATCACTGCCAGTATGTAGACACTTGTTTTGCTTCACCACTGTTGTTTTTGGATGGTTCATTCTACATTATGAATTTTGAAAATGCCAGTGTGAGTAGCTATTTTATGTTGGTGTAATTGACTAACCAGAGTCCGGATTCGTGACATGACTGTGCGCATCAGAATCAGGAGGCAGAGATCAGGTAATAAGTCAAAGTTCCCATTTAGTAATGCAGTAATGTCAGACTTTGGATGCAAGAAATCTGAAATAAAGACAAAGTATGGAGAAATTCTCTGTAAATCAAGCAACCTCTGGAGGGCGCAACAAGGTTACTATCACATACTGGGTGAAGTTTTGGAAAATTACTAAAAGGAAGTCTATGAATGGACAGAAAGTAAGATATATTATGAAAAGACAGTGAGAATTCAAGGCAAAGATGCCTGCTAATGGGCCAGGATGCTGATGCAGAATCATCACCTTAAATCGTTGAACTTGTTGAATCAGAGAGGCTACAATGTCCTTAATTGGAAAAATTATGATGGTCTCAAGCTTCTACTGAAAGCTTCAAATAATGTTGGAGGAAGACGGCAAGGTAAAAGCAGAAGTAAGTCAAGAAAGTAAAATCATAGGTCAAGATCACACTTTGCTGAATAAAGGTTCTGCACAATAGATACAATCTGTGTTTGGCAAAACCACATCGTGAGATGATGATTTTGTTAAAAGTCAATTGATTATCTTTTTCTGGCCTCTCCTTCCTTTCCAGTACTGAAGAAGGATCTCTGCTCAAAATGTCAACTGTTTATTCATTTCCTGACCTGCTGAGTTCCCCCAGCATTTTGTGTGTTGCTCTGGGATTCCAGCATCTGCAGAATCACTTTTGTTGATGATTATCTTTATTTTTCATATGTATATTGAATCATGCAGTGAAGTGTGTCATTTTGTGTCAACGAACGACACATTCTGAGGATGTACTGGTGTGGCCATGCTTCTCATACCAATGAAGCATGTCCACGCTTACTAACCTTAAGCTGTACCTACTTTAAATGTGGGAGGTATCTAGAGAACCTGGAAGAACCCCTTGCAGTCCACGGAGAGAACGTACGAACTCCTCCAGGCAGCAGCGAGGACTGAACCTCAACTGCTGCTGCTGTAAAGCTTTGTGCTAACTGCTGTGCACTCATGCAATGCATTGAATTGCAAGAAATCTAGGCTAATTCTCGTTTCACTTGAAGGATAATTTCAGGGCCTGGACAGTGGGTAAGAGGGTGATAAAAAGGCAGATTTCACACCTCACCTCTATCAATGCATATTACAGGATGGGCAGGCGTTTTGTGAGTAATTGAAGGTTGAACCAAGCTGTTGTAACCTTTCACTTGAGAATGCTGAAATGGAAAGGGAAATTCTGGTGATGAAATTGTGCAGGCAATGATCCATTCAATGTAAAGGCTAGTGGTGTGGAAGGCCAGGACAGTGGTGGTTCTGGTTCTGAAAGAGAAAGGAAGGGGTGAAAACAAAAGATTTGAAATGGAACAAGTAAAGGAATGCAAAGCATCCTCCTATACACAATGTGTGGCTCTACGCCATACCCAATTAGCATTTTGTAACATGACATTTGGGGGGTGGCCTATTGGACAGGATCGACCACACACTAAAGAAGGTGCCTAAATTCATTATATGGAATTGAAGATTAGCCTTGAAGCTCTGGCTTCTATATTTGGATCTGTAATCTATCCCACCAGACCACAAATACAGTGTAAAATAAATTTCACTTCCATAAAGATTTTACCCTCTCGTCGTGCATTGTTGCCCTACAGTGCAGGGTGCCTAAATGTTCTATCTGTGTTGTGATGATCTCAACTGAAAGTTTGGGGCAATTTAGCAGGAATTGAGAATATCTGTTTCTAGGAGGGGATGAATGATTAACATTGCAATATTAGAGGTGCATGATTTAAATTCCATTTCAAAGAGTATGGCTGCTTGATAACAAGGTTTAAGAGAATTGTAATAGAAATTTCTAGTCAGTGAGGTGGTTCAAATTTTCAGTGTTTTGGAAAAAAATCTGTTTGTGCATAAAGGTCTTTTGTGTTAGAAATTAATATGATTAATGAATTCTCCCATACTAGTTGTAGAGCCAGAGTGATAAATGATGTGTGGAAATCAGAGTTGGGTGGGGGGGGGGGGGGGGAGTGGAATGAAGGCAATTAATGAATTGTTAGAATGATTTTATATAAATGTTTCTAAACCAGAAGAAAGTGTGAACTGGTTTACATTGGTAGTTCACATGCTCTCCAACTAGAAGATCAGTAAACTCCAGAAGATGATTCAGGTTAACTCCACCAAAGTACAGTTGACGACTACACCAACGCGATATAAAACCACTATGAACTGCACATTGCTCTCTGCAGACAATTATAGAAAATAGCAGTCATTTTGTAAAGTAGCAAAGTTAGATGAAGCAATAATTCTTTAATATTGATTTGTCTTTGACCAAACTGAGCTCCAGAGTTATGTTCCCAAATTCAGTCTGATGATGTCCTCAACAAACCTACACAAGTATATTTGCTCAGACGATGCTGGATGGCAGCCAGTATGGACAAATTTGACAGGTTTCCTCCCCTCTATTTGAAGGAGCTGAGGTCAGCTGTTGGCATCTGCTGCACCAGCAGAGATTTATTACCTGAGGGCGGACCACATGCCCAACCCATCACTCTTGATCTGCATAACTCAGTTCCTCGCTAACTCAGCAGCGTAAAAACACAGACTGACTCTTGGCCTCATCCATAAAGTAATGACTTTACTACCTCAATATATTTGTTTTAAAGTGTGCATTGTTTTCAAAAGACAGAATATATTTACATTTCCTTTATCCTTACTAACTTGAAGCAAAATATCTAGGAGGTACATCAGGTTATATAAGCAGCACAGTGATAATTATTAACAAATAAATACATTAGTGATTTCATTATAGGAGAGACATGTCAACCAGAATGTGCTAAATGTTTTCCATTGAGGTTGATTGTCCAGATCAACCATGCGCTACTGACAATTCAACTTCAATCAGCTCCCAGAGTAATACGGCATAGAAATGTACTGTTTGGTCCGCGTCATCTATTCAGACCATCATGACCACCTAAACTAACCACTCGCCCACATTAACCCCATATTCTTCTATGTTTTGCTCATTCATGTGCCTCTTCAATGTTATTATCATTCCTGCCTCCAGCACCATCTCTGGCAACTCATTCTAGATAAAGTCCAAAGTTAAAAAAGTTCAAATTAAAATTTATAATCAGAGTACATACATGTCAACCACATATAATCCTGAGATTCTTTTTCCTGCGGGCATACTAAGCAAATCTGTAGAACAGTAACTGTAAGCAGGATCGGTGAACAACTGTGCAAATGCAAATATAAATAAACAGCAATAAATAATGAGTATAAAATGAAAGAGCATGAAATAACAAGATAAAGAGACCTTAAAGTGAGACCATCGGCTTTGGGAACACTGGAAATATAATGAGTGTAGTTGTCCTCTTTTGTTCAAGAGCCTGATGGTTGAGGGGTAGTAACTGTGTAAGTCCTGAGGCCCCTGTACCTTCTGCCTGATGGCAGCAGTGAGAAAAGAGCATGGCCTGGGTGGTGAGGATCTTTGATTATGGATGCTGCTTTTCTGCAGCAAAGTTTCACGTAGAGATGTGCTCAATGTGCACAATACCAACTCTTCTTGGAGTTGTGGTCTGAAATTTTCCAATTTATTTTCACAGGCTTGTTGTGTTAGCTTTTGAGTTGCTTGGTTTATTGCTCTGTTACAGCGTCCAATGGCAATTCTATCATCTCTATAAATCACAGAAATCACATAAAGAGACCATACAGGGTGTGCATAATGGAGGGTTTGACAGTTTTCCCTTCCTTTACACTTTGTACCTAAAAATACTGAGTACACTCCCTCAGCTGCAAGCACCTTACCATTGCATTCCCACCCAGTGTTTTTCTAAATAGTTGTTTCTTGTATCCAGAGGCGCAAGTTCCTCCTCAGGATGTACAGTCACATACTCACCTTCCCAACCAAAGGCAACACCAAATGCAGCCTAAATAGTTAGAAGACCAAAGCAGAATTTGGCCTATTGAGTCTTCTCCACCATTTTATTATGGTTAATTCATTTCCCTCTCAACCCGATTCTCCTGCCTTCTCCATATAACCTTTGTCCACCTTACTATCAAGACCTATCAACTTCTACTTTAAATATACCAATAACCTGACCTCCACGGCTGTCACTGGCAATGGCTTTCACAGATTCACCGCCCTCTGGCAAAAGAAATTGCTCCTCATCTCTGTCCTAAAGTGGCATCTTCTAAACTGAGTCTGTGTCCTCTGGGTCCAAGACTCTCTCAGTACTGGAAACATTCTCTCCACATACACTCTGTCTAGGCCTTTCAATAAAGGATAGTTTTCAAAGAGATTCCCCCCCCCCCATTCTAAACTCCAGTGAGAACAGGCCCAGAGGAATCAAGTGCTCATACATTAACCCTTTCATTCCTGGAATCATTTCATAAACTTCCTCCGGACTCTCTTTTCTTAGTTATCTTTTCTTAGACACATCCTTTCTTAGTTATGGGGCCCAATATGTTTTAATGATCTAAATGTTTGCTGCCTTTGATTACTTGGTGTGCTTGGTTTAACTGCCATGTACAGGTAATGCTGGAGGAGACCTCAAGCAGCCTGTGTGGTTTTCCAGTATTAACATGTTGTCAACCATGGAATATGAGATCACCTCAAAGGATTTTGCAGTTAGTCCCTTCCTGAGGGATGCGTGCTTAACTGTTTTGTTAGAAAAAATTTAAAAACTAGAATATTGTTTAAAAGGAGGGAGACCATACTGATGTACAAAGGAGTCGAGGTGAACTCATAGAGGAAGCAATGAAAATTAAGTGTAGGTTAATGAGGATGTCAAGTAGAATAATGGCCCTTTGTATTCAAATGCATTGACTAAAATAGAGCAGAATTTGTATACTGCAGATTCGTATTCTACAGGTATACTGCAGAATTTGTATCTCCTTAATGAAGGTGGAATATAGCTGCACTGGAGAGTATTTAAAAGAAAATGTATTAGTTTGACTCATTTGCAGAAAGGTTGAACAATTTTCATGCTATCTGCATATCTACGAATCTGTTTTAATTTATCATCTGTGTATCATCCACCCCTCATCATCCCCTACCTGGATCCATCTGCTCAGTATCAAATGCTCTTTCTTTATTTTAGGTTTCCAGTATCTGCAGATGGTTTTTTTTGCAAATTTTAATCTACTGTAACATTCTGACTGATTACAACTTCCAATCATTCACATGCTCATGGATACGTGCCACGTCTCCTTCAGAAAAAGGTCACAAGGAAAGGCTGAATGAGTGGCAGGAGAACATCTTTTATTCATAGCTTCATTGCCTGGCATGAAGCAGCCACTGACAGCTTAGCTTTTAAAAAAAATCATTGACTCTCATTTTACAGAGTTGGGCAAAGTTGAGCAGGCTGATCAAACCAATGACCTCCGGACAGTATAAATATTTACTCACCTGTTAGATGAGGATTCTAGTCAACACATGGATAAGAGTGTGCACAGTTCTACTGACGAGCACAAAAGGACTCATAAACCGATGGATTAGGTGAGAGCTCCTAACCAAAGCTGGGAGATTCTCATTCTCATTGCTGAATAGACCAATGCAAGATAAAAAATCATTGTTACATTTGCCAAGAGAGTAAGCATGGATCTGCATGATGTTCTAGAATTATCCAGCATAGAAAAAGGCTCTTAAGCTCAATCCATCCACACCAACCAATGGTCACCCTTCCATAATAACCCCATCTCCCAGCACTTGGTCCATAGCCTTCTATGCATAATTGCTTATCTGTAGTAATAATAATAATAATTGCTTATCTCTAAATGTTCATCTTAACACTTCTTAGGGGCAGCACGGTAGCACAGTGGGTAGCATCGGCGATCTGGGTTCAATTCTGCTGCTCTCTATAAGAAGTTCATACGTTCTCCCCTGTGACTGCATGGGTTTCCTCCAGGTGCTCCAACTTTTTCCCACATTCCAAAGACATATGGATTCATGGGTTAACTGGTCGCATGGATGTAATTGGACTGTGTGGGCTCATTGGGCCAGAAGGGCCTGTTAGCATCCTGTATCTCTAAACAAAATAAAAATAAATGTTGTTAGCAACCCAGAGCCAAAAGCTCTCTCCAGAGCTGTATTCCACTCTCTGGGTGAAGAAGCTCCCCTTCACATCTCCTCTGAATCTTCCTCTCTTTCCCAAAACCTTTGTCCTCTAGTTTTATCTGGCTTGGATATTTGGAAAATTTTCATTCAATGTATCCCACCTGTACTCATCATCATTTTATATACAGTGCCCCCAGTGCTCCACTGCAGCTCATCCAGTCTCTCCTCGTAACTGAACTGCTCCATCCCAGGCAACATCCTGGTATATCTCCAGTGCAACTTCTCCAGCACTGTCACATCTATCCCATACCTTGATCACCAGAACTGAAGCTGAGTCCTGGCCAATGTTTCAATGTTTTATAAAAGTTGAAGGATAGTCTACTTACTTTATTGATTAGATTAGCTTTAATTGTCACATGTACGTCGAAACATAGGATGAGATGTGTTGTTTGCGTCAAATCAAATCAGCGAGGTTTGTGCTGGGCAGCCTGCAAGTGCTGTTGTGCTTTTGGTGCCAAGGTAATATGACCGTAACTCACTAACCCAAACAGTGTGTCTTTGGAATGTGGGAGGAAACCCACACAGTCACAGGGAGAGCATACAAACTCCTTATAGACGCGGTGGAAATTAAAATTGAAACCTGATCTTACAGCTGGCGCTATAATCATGTTGTGCTGATCACTATATTATCGTGCTGTGTATCCAGTGCACCATTTAATTGTGCCAGTATTGTGATGCCTTTCTAACAACGTTATCTATCAGCATTTCCACTTTCAACGATCTGTGGACTTGTTCTTTAAGGTCCCCACTTCCCATTCCCCAATACTCCTTAAGCCCCTACCATTCAAGATATATTTCCTTTCCTCATTAGCGCTTCCAAAATGCATCACTTCACACTGGATGAAACTCCATCTGCCTTTATCAGTCCATTTTAACAAACTGCTGATATCTGACTGAAGACCAAGACCACCTTCCATACTACCTACAACTCTGTCTGTCTCCATGCCGCCTGTGAACTTATTAGCCTTGCACCCTCACCCAGATCCAAATAAAGCACAGATTTTGCCAACAAGGATTCATTCAGGACACTAGTAATCACAGACATACAATTACGAAAGCAGCCTTCTCCCATCGCTTTCTGTCTCCTATCCAGTTTGCCAATATATCCAAGATTCTAAGGTTTCAAACCCTAACCTTTCAAACCAGACTACCATGTGGGACCTTGTCAATGGCTTTACTTAAGTTAAATCACATCAACTGCCCTGCCCTCTTCAATATACTTTATGGATTTTATTCAAATTAGTCAGACAGGATCTTCCCTCCGATTAATCCCTGCCTTTCCAAATAATAACCTATTCTCTCCCTTTGATTTTTTCCCAATATCTTTCCTGTCGCTGATGTGCAATATATAGTTACCAGCTACCTTTCTTGAAAAGGGGGACAATGTTTGCTGTCTGATACCTCACTTGTATCCCATGAAGATTTAAAAATCTGACACAGAACCCCAGCAATCTCTTTCCTTGCTTCCTGCAGCAGACTGGGAGAAAGGTGCAGCCCTAGGCATTTATTACACTCCACCCCTAATGTCTGCCAATTCTTCAAGTGCTTTCTCTAATTTTTATGGATAGCTGCACTGGGCCGTACCTAAACCTTCACTGAATTCTCAAACTACATGTTTCTTTTATGAATACCAGTGAATAGCATTCATTTACAACCTTAGCTATATCTCTTGGCTTCATGCTGCTGGGGATCAGGTCTCAGTTGTTATTTAACAGATGGCAGAGCTTGTGGGCTCAGTGCAGGTCACATTCAGTTGGACTTGGACTTGAAGGAAGCCCCCAAACCACAGAACTCCATACCACACTATCTAGTTGTCTATGGGGAATAATCTGACACTGCTTAGCTTGACTAACAGTTGCAAGCATGAACTGTTGATGGACTGACTGACTGCTGCTACGATTCCTGTTATGTCTGGAAAACAACCAGAGGTGAAAAAACCTGAGGGCCATAATGATCTCTACTGCATTAGAGCCGACAGTAGCAGCTGTGGCAATGAGTTGCATATTTGCTCACGAGGAGCATTCTCCCTGGGGAAGAGCAGCCTCCTGAACCACTACTCTTCCAATAAAGCATTGCAGCTCCGAGCCTCTGCAGTCTACAACGATTCTCTCACTCTCCAAGTAGCTCTGTTTGCTTTGTTCATTTATTGGTGCTGCTCCTCTTCCTGTGGCACAAGATTCAAAGGTTCAAAGGTCTACTTATTATCAAAATATACAACTCTGAAATTCTTCTGTTCTCCAGGAAGCCATGGAACCAAGAAAGAAAAGAAATGCACAGATGCATTTCCAAAAATATCTCCACTTCCAGAAAAACAGCCTTGTCAATACTCCATAAGATTTGCTAGGTCATGCAAATTAAGAAATAATTTTGCAACCCAGTGAAATTTGCCTGACGTTTGAAGTAAATTAAAAGAATAACCTTGTTAAGTTCCAATTGAACCTTAGAAAACCTGGTCTTCTGCAGTGTTCCTAAGCTGGGATATAAAGTCAGCATGGTAAGGCTGACAGAATATCACCTTATAAGTTGCTAATTTGAATGTATTTTTTCATTCCTGCCCATGTCTAATGGGGAAACTTGTCAACTAAATTGCCACCTGTTCAGAAATGTGAGGGATAAGGTCCAGCAGAAACAGTAATATTTTACCCAATCATATTCACCCTGACAAAACGAGCAGAGGGTGGGTTAATATCAGAATCTTTCACAAAAAAAAGCAGCTCAAATTAGTTTCCCTGCTGCTTACATTTCTGTCGGGATTCTAATCTTAACCCTGACACAGCAAATCCTTCACGTCAAACCTAGCATTAACATCATGTGCAATAATAAAGACCAGATCTGGCTTTGACTTGGAATGAGGTTTCCTCTGTGTATGACTTTTCCTCAGCTCCAGTCATCTCTTTCTAAAGAAAAGGGGCAGGAATGTAACAAAAAGCAAAGTATCATCAACAGGAAGTCTTTGAGTCTTTCCCAGTTGGTCCAACGTAGCTCCACCAGGAGACAGGCAGATAAGGTTTATTTGTCTGTCCAGAATTTTCACCAATTTGTTACCAAAATCAAAACCAGCCAAGGACTTGAAAGCAAGTTTGTGGCGTCCTAAAACGTTTTCTCACATCATTTTTGCCCTTTTATCCCTAGAAACTAATGACTATTCCAAAGGCGGAATGCCATGTTTGTTACTGTTATGTCATTTGTATATTTAAAGCAGAATAAACACTGAAGAAGGCCACTGTTGAGCAATAAGTAAAAAGTGTTTACATTCTTAGTAGTATGTTCATTTTGTAAAGTCATCTTTTGTAGTACCTTCTGCCTTGTGCATCTTATTTAAGATTATACTTCATGGTTTACTTATCATGCTTTGATTTTATTTAGAGCGCTCGGAGATCAGAAGGGGAATCGCTGCAACCTCACAAACTAGAACAGCATGAGAATTCTTGGCGGCAACTTTGTAAGGAAATGTGGCATCGCCCACCTCAGAATGAAGTCTTTCAGTTCAGAGTGCCGCAGAATGGTCCTTGAAAGGGCTGTTCATTTAATGCCACCTTCTGGCTGCCTCCATATCTCAGCTAAAATTTAACATTCAACCATATATCCAGTTATTGTTTTAAATGTTAGTATTGAAACCACTTACACTGCTCTTTAAGATGTTCTTTCCAGATCATACACTGCCTAAGTACTCATTTTCTTGCTGGTTCTTTTTGCATTTATTTAAACCTGCACCCCAGGATCAACAGTTGTTCTGTCAGTAGAAGCAGTTTATCCCTATTTTATCTAAATACTTCATAATTGTCCCTAGTTTTATTATATTTCCTCGTGAAATTCTGTTTTAAGATGAATAAAACCAACTAATTTCCACATAATGCATGTGGATGACGGAATTGTTGGCTTTGTGGCCGAGTTTGCAGATGATCCGAAGATAGGTGGAGAGACAGGTAGTGTTGAGGAAGCAAGGAGGCTCCAGAAGAACTTAGATAGATTAGGAGAATGGGCAATGAAGTGGCAGATGAAATGCAGTGCCAGGAAGTGAATGGTCATGAAATAAAAGCATAGGCTATTTCCTAAACGGGGAGGAAATTCTAAAATCCAAGGTGCAAAGGGACTTGGGAGCCCTGGTGTAGAATTTCCTATAAGTTAATTTGCAGGTTGAGTTGGTGATGAGGAAAGCAAATGCAATGTTGGCATCCATTTCGAGAGGACTAGAATGTAAAAGCAAGAACATAATGCTGAGGTTTTATAAAGTACTGGTGAGGTCTCTCTTGGAGTACTGTGAGTAGTTTTAAGCCCTTTATTTAAGAAAGGATGTGCTGACGTTGGAGAGGGTTCAGAGGAGGCTCACGAGAATGATTTCGGGAATGAACAGGTTATCATACGATGAGCAATTGATGGCTCTGGGCCTGTATTCATTTGACTTCAGAAGAATGAGGGACGATCTCATTGAAACCTACTGAATGTTGCAAGGTCTAGATAGACTTGTTGCGGAAAGGATTTTGCGATGGTGGGTGAGTCTAGGACAAGAGGGCACAGCCTCAGAATAGATAGATGTCTATTTAGAATGGAGATGAGACGAAATTTCTTAAGCCAGAGGGTGGTGAATCAGTGGAATTCATTGCCACAGGCTGCTGTGGAGGCCAATTCATTGAGTGTATTTAAGGCAGAGGTTGATAGGTTCCTGAATAGTCAGGCCATGAAAGGATATAGGGAGAAGACAGGAGAATGGGATTAAGAGGGAAATGGATCAGCACAGATGAAATGCTGGAGCAGACACAATGGGATGAGTGGGCTAATTTTGCTCGTATGTGTTATGGTCTTATGGTCTCCTATAAGTCAGTAACTCATGTCTGCACTCTCTCTGAGACCTGATGATATTCTAAGGATTTGGTGCCAAGGATAGGCGATAATATTCCAGCTGAGACTATCCAATGTGTAGTAAAGGTTTACCATTGAATCCCATTCTGTTTCTCTGATGGGAGTACTTGCATATTTTGTACATTCCCTACATTTCCTACTTGTGTTTACTGAAACCCTTTTCTCTGCTAGTCCAACTAGGCTCATGTCTTCCAAACACTAATTATTTCCTCTAGTTTCTGTACGAAGCATTCTCCTGCATCTATCTGTGTTGAAATTCACTTGTCAATTTCCGTCTCTTTCTTTATCACTCCATTCACTAAGTGTGGACCTGTCACCAAGGTCTACTCAACACAATCAATGTCACTTTTATTTTTAACCAGTTACAATGGCAAGCTAACACATTGCCTATTATTTCTCATCTTCAGAGAAAAAAATTTCACTGTCTAGTCCATTAAAATTCTACACATTTCTGTTGCATTAAAACTGTAACTGGCATCTTTCCTCTTCCTTTCCAGTCCTGATAGAACATCTCACCTGATAACGTCAACTGTTTATCCCTCTCCATAGATTCCGCCTGAGCTGTTGAGTTTTTCCAGCATCTTGTGTGTGTTAGCACGCCCTGTCCACTCACTCTGCCCACTCTAGAATTGCCCCCAGTCATCACTCTTTGTCTCTGATAAAGTGTGATGCCCATTTCGGTACAAGATTGCAGGCAAGACACTACAGCCAAGAAAGCTCACTAATATCTCAACTTCCTCAAGAGGCTAAGGAAATTTGGCATGTCCTGTCAACTCTCACCAATTTTTATCAATTCACCACAGAAAACATCCTATCCATGGAAAACACCCTAACCAAGCATTACAGATTGGCATGGCAATTGCTCTGCCTGTGACTGCAAGAAATTGCAGAGAGTTGTGGACACAGCTTAGCACATCATGAAACCTGCCTCTCCTCCATGTCTACACTTCTTATGGCCTCAGTAAAGCAGCCAGCATAATCAAAGATCCTACCCATCCTGGACTTTCTCCTTC
This sequence comes from Hypanus sabinus, assembly GCF_030144855.1. Lineage (NCBI taxonomy): Eukaryota > Metazoa > Chordata > Chondrichthyes > Myliobatiformes > Dasyatidae > Hypanus > Hypanus sabinus. Next base: position 24,789,381 of record NC_082710.1, on the reverse strand, counting down.
TCCTTTCTCCCATCGGGCAGAGGTTACAAAAGGGTGAAAGCACGTCCCACCAGGCTCGAGGATAGCCTCCAAGTCTCTGTTATAAGACTATTGAATGGTTACCTGGTATGATAAGATGGACTCTTGACCTCACAATTCACCTCATTACAACTTGCAACTTATTGTCTATCTGCACTGCACTTTCTCTGTAGCTGTGGCACTTTATTCTGCATTCTGTTATTGTTTTACCTTGTAAGACCTCAATACACCATCTAATGAATTGATTTTTAAAAATCTTACAGCACGGTAACGGGCCCTTTCAGCTCAATGAACCGTGCCATCCAATTACATGCATGTGAGCAATTAACGTACTGATCCATACTTCTTTGGAATGTGGGAGAGAAACGGAGTACCCAGAGGAATGTCATGTGGATATGGGGACAGTGAACAAACTCCTTGCAGACAGCGGTGAAAGTAGACATGGGTCCCTGGTGCTTTAGTAGTATTACACTATCACTTTGCTACCATGACGTTTCAACAACATGCAAGACAAACTCTTCACCGTAACTCGGTACGTGGGACAGTAATAAACCGCTTCCAATTCCAATTCCCGTGGAAACCTGCAGCAGCCGATGCATAGTTGATTTGTCCCACAATGTGCTATCGCTGCTGCCACTGCCAACCTAATCACCAGTCGCTGTGCATAGAATCCCTCGGCTAGGAAACAACGTGACCCTGTGAAAAGGAGGTTAGGGTCCTCACTAAATGTTTCCAATACAGATATGGAACCTGCACCTTTGACATTTTGATTTGTCAAGGATTCCAAGTCACTATCGAGGAAATAGCTAATACCTTTTACATTTAAGGACCATAGAAGCACTTATAATTAAAAGGTATGCCACAACAGAATTTTGTGAAGTTTATTTTAATATTGTTTTATTAAGAATATAGGACAGCACAGTACAGGTCTTTTGGTCCACTATGTTGTAGTTGCTTTTTAACCTACCCTAACATCAATCTAACCTTCCCTCCCACATACACTCCATTTTCCTATCATCCATGTACCATGCGCCAATCATGTTTCAAGAATTGTTTCAAATAACTCTGTATGAATTTTAAAAGAAATGATATAATAATCCCTGGAGCTAGAATGTAGAATATCTTCCAATGAAACTGAGGATCAAGAAGGTTATAGGTGAAAGTTACCATTTGACAAAAAAAATAAAACATATTAACTTTCATGATAGCATTCCTGGAAAATAATTTTTATAGCACCCAGTTGACATACAGGTGAAGTCCTAGGCATTTATTTGTTAGGGGAACATTTTTGTTTGTTTCTGTTCTACTAACTACAAAGGAGTTGTAGGTCATTTACATAGAATATAGAAGTGTGCAGCACAGGACTAGGCCCTCAGCCTACAATTTCTGTGCCAAGCAGAATGACGTAAATCAGTTTTCCAGCAGAGGTACCACTCCTGATGTAAAGTTATGAAACAATTGTGAACTGATCTGAAAGGAAATCCTAGGGATGCTAAACAAAGTCATCAGCCTTGGGCGGCATGGTAGCGTAGTGGTTAGCACAATGCTTTACCGTACCAGCGACCTGGGTTCAAATCCCGCCACTGCCTATATGGAGTTTGTACGTTCTCCCCGTGACCACGTGTGTTTCCTCTGGGTGCTCCGGTTTCCTTCCATCATCCAAAGTTGGGCCGGTTGGTAGGTGAATTGATCATTGTAAATTGTCCTGTCATTAGGCTAGGGTTAAATCGGGGGTTGCTGGGCTGTCGCAATGCTACACTCTCAGATTGCAACCTATTCAGTACAGTTACATTGAGAGTGGCCACCACAGCTCTGTCACATTGGCACCTTTTTGCTCTAAAGTGTCTTAGAGGAATATTTGATTTTCCTTTCAAAACCGGCATCAGGCTATTTAACATCAATGTATTACGCTTTTATTAAGAGAGGCAAAATTTGAGAATCCCGCCAATATTTATGTATTTAACTAGCAAATTAAATCTGCTTCAGTTTTTATCCCTGTTAATTTAGGTTCAATGTGAAATGTAGCTTCCTCATCTTCTTAGACAGTTCCTTGGGGTCAAAGATGGCTTTCTTGGTTTCCAGTTCTTTGGTTTCTGAGGTGATCTGACAAGGTGAATGTGGGACCTATAGATTCCATAAAAGATGGGACAGGAGCTTTGAGCATGTCTATGTGGGTAGACAGACGTTTTAATCAGGTACTGCAATCCTTCCACCTTTTACACCTGGCTTCCATGTTCTTTCGCCCAAGCTTCTTAGTATGATCCCAACTGCTCTTTTTTGGCTTTGAGAGATTATCAGCCAAGGATTCTCAGGGAATGTTGCATCTTTTCACGAGGTTCTCAAGAGACATAATCTCTTCCTTTGTCCATTTGTAATCTCTTTCTGTAACAGACGTATAGATGAGTAGTGTTTTGTTTTGCTCTACAGCTAATTTTAAATTAATATACCTTTTGTGGCATTAGGCTATAGTTGCCTATAAATTCAACTGACTGTAATGGAATAGAGTGCAAGGCACTGACGCTATTATTTAATGTATTGTTCCATTCTGTTTCAATTAAGCCCCTTGGCAGAAAGTGATATTTTGTAGTTGTTCTTCAATGATTCTGATGTTGCTAAGTAGTCCCCGGAGAAAAATGTTTCTTTTCTCACAAACAGTAAAGCAGAGGCAATGTGAATTTACTGTCACCAGGTAGTCAGAATGAATGATCTATATTGCTCCAGTTCAGAAAACAAGGTACAATTTATCTTTTTCTAAGAGCTGACAGTTAGCTTGGTGCTTTGAGATTTTCCATAGAAACCTAAAGCCATTTCTTCCTCTGAAGATATCGTAGACTCTTACACCTATAAATGTGAAACCAGATAGCCTGGTTTCAAATTAAGTATCTTTATGAAGAATTAAATATTATTTATCTTTAGAAAGCGAAATTTATTTTGCACTAATATATTTGAGGAAACAGCTGACATTGAAATAATTGTTAGGAAGTCTGGTCAATATTTAAAAGGTTTTGGAGCGTTAAGACTCTAGAACCCAGGCAATATACACACAATGGCCACTTTATTAGGTACACCTGCTCGTTAATGCAAATATTTAATCAGCCAATCATGTGGCAGCAACTCAATGCATAAAAGTATGCAGACATGGTCAAGAGCTTCAGTTGTTGTTCAGAACAAACATCAGAATGGGGAAGAAATGTGACGTAAGTGTCTTTGACCGTGGAATGATTGTTGGTGCTGAACGGGGTGGTTTGAGTATCTCAGAAACTGCTGACAGTTCAGAGGAGAATGACCAGACTAGCTCAAGCTGACAGTAACTCAAATAACCATGCATTACAAAAATGCAGAAGAACATCTGAGAATGTACAAGTTGAACCTTGAAGTGGATGGGCTACAGCAGCAGAAGACCATAAACATACACTCTGTTGTACCTAATAAAGTGGCCACGGAGTGGACTTTCTTTTGTGTCTGCTAGTATCCATGTCTTTGTAAGCTCTGTATTTATTGTAATGTTGGTTATCCATCTTCAACCCTCTTCAAGAATCTTTCTGTTCAGAACAATTCTGAGCATGCCATATCATGTCCCATCAGCCTGTGCATTAATCCCATCAAATAATATGCAGTCATAGGGCACTACTACACCAAAACAGGCCCTTCCGCCCATCGAGTACGTACTCAGCTGTTTTTCAGCCTTTTCCCATCGACCCACACCTGATCCAGACCACGCCTTCCATACCCCTCCCACCCTACATCAGAACCTATTTAAATTTCTCTTAAAGTGTTGCAATCAAACCGGCAACCACCGCTTCTACTGGCAGCTCGTTTCACACTCTCACCACCCTCTAGGTGAGAATTTCCCTCTCGGATTCCCTGTAAATATTTCATTGTTCATGCTTAACCTATGGCCTCTTGTTCTAGTCTTACCCAAAGTCAGAGGAAAAAGCCTGCTTGCATTAACCCCATCTATACTCCTCAGAATTTTGTATACCTCTATCAACTCTCCCCGCATTCTCCTACACCCCTATTATAATATCTCAGATTTATTTGTCCTGATAGTTAATTCCAGAGTTTCCATTCTTCTCACAAGCCTTCCATTCAACCCTCCTCTCTTCCCCTCCTCTGCCTTCCATAACTTCAGCTTTGTAGCCCTTCCCCTCGGGAATTCCACCTCTTCACCACTCTCTTGCTTTATGACCCCATGAAAATTTCACTCCTCTCATCACAATTTTCATGTTTAAATGCCTCCAGCTATAGTTTCACAGAAACACAAGAGACTGCCTTCCTGATGCAGGGTTTCCACCTGAACCTCCAATAATTCCATTCACCCTGCAAGCATTGACCAATCTGCTGAGATACTCCAGTAGATCATTTGTTGCTCCACCTTTGCTTTGCTGTATATTTGCACTTAATATTAGCTCCATGTAGCATTTTAAGATGTTGATATAATCCTAAAGACCCTGCAGAAAGAACTCATGAGAAGAGTTAAAGAGATAATGGATACTAACTCCACCTTTTAATTCAGACATCTCCCCCCTTCCTTGTCAGTCCTGAAGAAGGGTCTCGGCCTGAAATGTCGACTGTTATGCTTTTCCATATATGCTGCCTGACCTGCTGAATTCTTCCAGCATTCTGTGTGTGTGTTGGTTTGGACTTCAAGCATATGCAGATTTTCTTGTATTTATTAATTATATGCATACTTAGACTATGGTTTTTGTCCAGCTTGGAAAGGTTGAAAGGAGTGTGGATGGAGCTGTAAAAGTTCTGAAAGCAGGAGCAGTTTTCTAGTTGGTGATTAAAGGAAAACTGTTCCTATTATATATGTTCAAGGACACAGATCTAACTTGATGGGCAGGTACCTGTTTATTCTGAGATTAATTCCGGAAAATAAGAAATATAGGAAATCATTTCCTATAAGGACGGCATCAACAGAATTAAACAGTGCTTTCAGAAGGAGTGAACATAAGATTTTCTGCAGATGCTGGAAATCCAGAGTAACACACACAAAGTGCTCCGAGGAATTCATCAGCATCTATGAAGACTCAGTTGGCTCATAACATTGTCTTTCTATTCCTCTCCATAGATGCTGCCTGTCCTGACGGGTTCCTCCAGAACTCTGTGTATGTCACGCTTTTAGGAAGAAACTAGGTAGGCATTGGAGTAATTCAAATGAAAGGGTGAGAAAATGGAATTAATGGGACTGCTCTTTAAAGAACAACAGGCTAAGTAGCCTTGTGAGCTGTAATAGTGTAACTTCCTTACTGTTTTACACCGTTCTTCTGTTTCTAAAGCTGTTAGCTTCCATTAGCTGGTTTAACAACTTCAACATTTACATTCAAATGAAGATAATGATCATTCACAGAAGGGTCACCTGCAAGAACTGTCTATTTGAACCTTCCTTCCAAGTGAACTGGAAATGATTTTAAAGAATCTTTTAATAGATTATGCTTAATGAATATGAAAATTAAATGGGCGTTGACTGATTAAATCTAGTCATGTTTGCATAATACCAGAAGATGACCAGGAAGAGTGCCTGATGGTTGTAAAATCCTAACAGGTTCATTAATGACCTACCATCTTTCATTACACTGTCTATTCCTCGAGCTATTCCCACTTTCACACCACGCAATTGATTTTTAATGCCCTGGTGCAACCAGGGACCTATAAAGCCTCATTTATTGAAATAATTGTTAAAGAGAGGTTTTGAAAGTCTGGAATTATAAAGTATATTTGACAAAATACCTCATGATATATTTGTTTGCAGATTAAAGCACAAGTCACAGTGATGGTACGAGTATAAAGCTAACTAAATTGAAGAAAACTGTTCTTTAAACCGGAAGGAATTATACAGTAGTGTCCCTAGGGGTTGGTTTTTGGACCTCTGCTTATGATTCTAGCTTGTCTTTCATTAGAAATGATCATTCCTAGAAAATAGACCACATTATAATTTTCCTGATCCAATTAGTTACAACAATAAAAATATCTTTTGCCTTGTGTCCAGTGAGAGTAGTGCTCACTCTACTGTTTAATTTTGCTTAAAGAGATACCAGCCATTGCTGTCCTCTATCCTTTGACACTGTCGTATCCGTTCTCACGGACACCTGCGATTACCTCCTTTTGCAGACAATGGGGATCCTCCTCAACACTGCATGTCAATGCAGCCCTCAGCCCAACCTCCCCCACCGCTCCCCAAACATCACAGCGATTGAGTTCCCCTACCACTCCATAAGCCCACACATCCAACATATTCTCTGCAGTATTGCTATCCACAATGGGATCCTACCATCAGGCACTTCATCCCCTCCCCTCCCTTCCCTTCTCCACTCTGCTGGGATGAATCTCCATGATTCCTTTGTCTGCTCATCCTACCCCTTCGATCCCTCTTCAGGCACTTATCTCTGCCACCATGCTCAGCATTACTCCAGCCTCTGCACCTCCACCATTCAGACCCCTAAACAGTCCTTCCAGGTGAGGCAGTCCCTTGTATGTGAATCCACTGGTGTCAATTATTGGATCCTGTGCTCCTGTTGTGGCCTCCTCTACATTGCCGAGACCTGAAACCACTCTGATTAGCACCTTAACTCCATCTGCCGTGACAGCCTGGATTTCCCAGTGGCCAGCCATTTTAATTCCACTTTCTATTCACAAGGCAACCTGTCTGTTCATGGCCTCATCAACTCACATCCTACTTGGGTAGTCTCCAACCTGATGACATAAACATCAATCTCTCTAACTTCTGGTAACCATTCCCTTCTGTTCTCACCCACTGCTTTGTTCTCCTTATTCCACTGACCCCAGCATCCCCTTTCCCCTCCACTGCCCTCTAAATCTGTCAATCACTCACACCTTCCTCCCTCTGGTTCCCCTCCAGCTCCTTCCCTATAATCCATGGTTCACTGTCCCGTCCTATCAAATACCATCTTCTTCAGTCCTTTGTCACTTCCACCAATCATCTTCCAGCTTCTTCTATCATTTCCACTCTCCCCCTCCCTCACTTGCCTATCAACCAGCTCACCTGGGTCCACCTATCACCTGACAGCTCTTGCTCCAGCCCATGCCCCGCCTTTTTATATTGGCAATCTTGCTTCTTTCTTTCCAGTCCCAACAAAGGGGCTCAATGCAAAATGTTAACTGTCCTTTCCTCACCACAGATGCTGCCTGACCTGTTGTGATCCTCCAGTGTTTTGTATGTTGCTGTAAAAGGTCACGTGAAATGTTCAATCTCTTCTCTGTGAGGTGCAAATTAAAATATGCCAACTCAGCCAAACAAATCTGGAACATGCTAAAAAAAACCTTACATCTACATCTTCATCTCCTGAGGAAGGGTTTCGGCCCGAAACGTCGTCACTACCTCCTCCCAAAGATGCTGTCTGGCCTGCTGAGTTCTGCCAGCATTTTGTGTTTTTAATTACATCTACATTCAATTTTTACCCACACACATTATCACTTGTGTCAATTTTTCATTTCATAATTTGCTATGTCTATATTTATATAGGAAACTTTCTAGATGTCGTACATCTGTTGACTGTATTGCACACTTCTTTCAACCCTGGCGCTATGACACATTCACCTGAATTTCCCAGCTCCTCCATTTAAAGGCCCTGCATTTTAAATGATTAATTCTCTTTTCTTGCACCAAGATACTATAATAAAAGGAAGATGTATAAAGCCGGGTTGAATACATGCCCTGTACCTAATAAAATGGCCAATGGGTGCATGTTCATGGTCTTCTGCTACTGGGTTCAAGGTTTGATGTGTTGTGTGTTCAGAGATGTTCTTTCGCACACCACTGTTCTAACACATGGTTATTTGAGTTACTGACACCTTCCTGAGATGCATGAACCAGTCTGGCCATTCTCCTCTGATCTCTCTCATTATCGAGGTGATTTTGCCCACAGAACTGCTGTTCACTGCTTTTTGTTTTTCCACCATTCCCTGTGTAAAGGGGGTTTCTTCTTTTTTCTTTGTTACTGTGTATGTAATCAAAAGGGCTTCTTTGTTCTGTTAACTAGCAGGAATGCTTCTTTGTTGAGAGGGTGCGGGAAGCTTGTTGGGAAAGGGCTTCTTTGTTTTGTTAAAAGCAGGAATGCTCCTTTGTTGTGAGAGAGTGCTGGAAGCTTGTTTGGGTTAAAATTTACTGATAATGAGAATTGTATTCCTTTGTAAATGTTGTTCTTTCTTCTGAGTCTGTAAGCGGTTGTTGACGGGCTTTTGGGGAGATCGGAGCGAGGGGGTGAGAGAGAGGACGCAATGCTGTAAGCTGGGTGAGGAACGGACCCCAAGCGGGGGTCCGAGGCCAGGAGGTACTCCGAGGAGGGGGGATGAAGCTAGATGTGCTTGGTTGACCACTCAGAGGGTCCTGAGCTGCGAGTCAAGGAGTTCGGAGGGGATCGAATGGTGGCCAGAAGACTTCAGTAATTGAGCTACAACGGTTGTGCACGAAGTGGTTTGGACTTTGATAAGTTTGGCGCCTTTTCTTTATTTTTTCTCTTCATATGTACTGAATCGTTATTAATCACTTAGTTATAGTAACCTTTATAAATTGTACTCATTTAATCACTTATGGTGTACTGTCTGTTTTTGGGCAAGGTGGGGACATCACACAGCATCCACACCAGCTGATTACCCAGTTTGGTGGGGCCGAAGGCTGCTCCCCCTAGTCGAGAACGAGCTGAGCGAGCCTGAGGCGACCCAGGGGGTTACACCTGTAAGCTCTGGAGACTGTCGTGCGTGAAACCCCAGGAGATCAGCAGTTTCTGAGATACTCAAACCACCCCGTCTGGCACCAACAATCATTCCATGGTCAAAGTCACTTGGATCACATTACATCCCTATTCTAATGATTGGTCTGAATAACAACTGAACCTTTTGACCATGTCTGCGTGCTTTTATGCATTGAGTTGCTTCCACACGATTGACTGATTAGGTATTGGCACTAGCGAGCAGGTGCACAGGTGTACCTGATAAAGTGGTCACTGAGTCTAGTGGAACATTCTTCCATGCATGTTCCTTCAAAAATGTAAAGAGTTTTTCAACTTGAAAGTGAAAAATAATAGCTTCTGAATGATGTTTCCTGTTAACACTGTGAAGTTGTCTGCCATAAATATGGAGGAAGAGTAGCCCAAGAAAATGCTCTGCTGTTGGCTTCTTCGAGAGTGCCCATGGGTTTTATATAGAATTACATGCTAGATGCCTGTTAAACTCACCATTGGAAGTAAAATAAATAGATTATATTAACTGCTAATCAAGTAATTTCCCGATAAGATAATTACATCATGCAGACATTACATATTGCTCCTGTACTGAGAAAGCAGTTAAGAGTTGCCGGAACTGGACCCGTTTAGCCAGAACGGTAAAGATGTCAAATTTTTAGTATATTTTTAAATAAAATTCTGAAGTAAATGTGTTCACATTATTACTTTATGACTTGACAGGTTTCTCTTAGGTTGGGAAACTGGAGGTGAAGCACACAAAGAATGATGTAAAATAGACTTTGGCTTGGCTGTTGCCTTGTGCGATGTTGCTTAAGGGGCAGCCCAGCGGTACAGTGGTACAGTTGTGACGCGCGGCTCTGACAGTGGAGCCTGCGCATTCTCTCCGTGAATGCTTGCGTTTCCTCAGGTGTTCTGGTTTCCTCACACATTCCAAAACACTGTGGGCTGGTAGGATAATTAGCCATTGTAAATTGTTGCAAATGTGTAAGTGACAGGTAGAACCTATGAGGCCATTGATAGGAATGCAACAATAAAATGGCTTCAGATCTGGTTTGTGAAGGTTGATGTGGAATAGTTCGAAGGGCCTTCTTTCATCCCGTATCTCTTCATAGCACTTGGTCTAATATGCAGTGTGCTAAAACAACTGTCTTTTTCTTTAAGTAATTTTCAGGATGTGAATGTCATTGACAATGATAGTCCATTTTCCTTCCATTCCTAACTGCCTATGTGTAAACCCTGATGAATCACTCTAGGAGACAGAACAGTACAGGCCCTTTGCCCACGATGTTGTGTCCACCTTTCCACCTGCTCCAAGATTAATCTAACACTTCCTTCCCACATAGCTCACCATTTTTTCATCCATGTGCCCTTAAATGTCCATAATCTATCTGCCTCCCTGTTCCACACACTTACCACCCTCCGTGTGAAAAACTACCTCTGACATCCACCCTATACTTTCCTCCAATCACCTTAAAGTTATTCCTCCTAGTATTAGCCAAATCCACCCTGGCTAAAAGTCTCTTGTCTGTCCACTCTATCTAGGCCTCTATCAAGTCACATGTCATCCTCCTTCTCTAGAACTATAGCTCTAGCTTGCTCAACCTGCCCTCATAAGGCTTGCTCTTTAATCCGGGCATCATCCTGGTAAATCTCCTCTGCACCCTCTCTAAAACTCCCACATACTTCCCATAATGAGGTGACCCAGACTGAACACAGTACTCCCAGCGTGGTCTAGTCAGTTTGATAGAGTTGCAACATTACCCTGTGGCTCTTGAACTCAATCCCCCGACTAATCAAGGCCATCACGCCACACACCTTCTTAACCACTATCAATTTTCCAGGGAATTTTGATAAATCTAAGGACTCGGAGCTCAGTTTCCACTCTTCCTCCACACTGCTAAGAATCCTGCCGTCAACCCTGTACTCTGCCTTCAGGGGCAGATCAGCCTCGATATTAGGGCCTTGGGAAAGCAATTGCCCCCTTTTTCCACCCAGGCCCACCTCTAACTGTCTATACTTGTCTGAGTAGGATAGAGACCATTTTAAAAAGCACATTCACTCCCAAAGGTTAGACAGATGTTCATCTTACAGTTAAGGGGAAATCAGATGAAGATGTTTAAAAACGTATAAAGCTTCTATATGGGAAATGAGAAGAAACATTTTTTATTGCTTAAAACCAGAGGACGCCAGGGAAGGATACTTGTAAAGAGAAACAGAAACAGCAGAAGATTAGCTTTCATTCGGCAAGTTGCTGTGATCTGGAGTGCAAGTAGGTTCAATAATGTTCAAAAGGAAATTGATTAACCACTTTAAAGGACAACCTATGCGGGACAATCAAGAAAGATCACCCAGCAGGACCGATTGGTCAACCCGTTTGACCTATCACCAGCTCAATGGGCTGAATTCTATTCTTCATGATCCAGTCCACGACAGTTTGCTTCCTATTCGATGTGATCGCAGCTATGTTTTAAATATTAGGAGTCTAATTTATTTTTGTTCAATTTTGATCGAGTCATATCATAAAACGAGCTGATATAGAGACGGGCGCTGCAAACTGCTTTAAATTACAAACAAATCGCAGGCTGGCTGAACATTAACCCACGGTATCATTGTAATGAAGGAAATTTTTAACAGGGGATAATAATTGAATAAATACTTTTGCATCTCAGCTGGCAGACAGGATTCATGTGACTGTTTAGTTTACAGTGAATATGTACTCCGCCCACTTTCTTGCTAAGTTACTAGTGGCACAGAGTCGCACGGCGTAAGATCGCTTTAGAAATAATGCTGCTCTGAAAATGAAAGGTTCAGAACAGCGAATTTGACGTCTTTTTGTAGTTCATGCGATCTTATGCTCCTTAATCGATTCCGCCTGAAACACTCACGGTGGCGAGGGTGCATTGAGCGTGCCGGCTTCCAATGTACTGAAGAAGCATGTAAACCTATTCCCGTCAGACACCCCTTGGTGAAATGTTGCACCCAGCTCGGACAGGCGGAGATGGCGAGAGTGGATTACAACAAACAATGGTGTGTAATTGCGCGGTAAATTTCGATAATGGTAGTTCCGACAAAAGGTAATCGATCCAAGCGTACCCTGCACTTCCCTCGCCGCAGATCTCGTGTAGCCCGATGAGTGCTTCCGGCAATTTATTCTTTCAATTGTCCAGCATCCGCAGTGTTTTGCTTTGTCTGGCGGCAGCAGTCACTATCTTACCACGGTCTGTGCAGGAGCCTCTGTGGAACTCAGCACCTCTCAGTCCCATTACTGTTATTTTGGAAGTTGCATCCGCGTTTGTACCTGTTGAATTGCAGCCAAACCGCATCCTATAAACGGAACAATGTCAGGACTGTTCTCGGCCCAGCGTCGGAGCGTAGTCCACACCCGCGCCAAATGAGCCCTTTAAACCTCCACGCTGCGTTCGTTATCCTCTGCCGTCATGGCAACTCATTCTGATAATTACTCCAGTGTCTTTTTTTAAAGGAAGTTTCTGATTGAACGGTGTCTCTGCTGTGTTTGTGTGTGTGTGTGTGTGTGCCATCCTCACTCCCCGTGTGGCGAGACGGGCGTGGCGCGAACCGAGGGATCGGTGTCATCTCGGGAGAAGCAGGCTCAACGCCGCCCCCCGCCCCATCCCTCACGGAACGACCACTTTGTCAGGCTCCGAGTAGCCCCTGACAGAGACTTTTCAATGTCGGGGAGTCTGCTCTCGTTCCCTCTCCCTGACCTTGACCGTCATCTGCCCGAGGCTTAACCTCGGGCAAGCTGCAGACGGCATTATTATTAACTGCGGGCAGGGCCATTATTTAAACTCGCAGGTAAATTTTGTGAGTTAGGTTACACTTGTAATACTTGCTGATTTGATAGACTCGGAAGAATCCGCCCCGGGTTCCAGGCAGGGACACCGGTGCAGTGGAATTAATATTGTCCGGGAAGAGTATTTAATGACTTTATTTCGCAAATCTGCTGGACGTTGGTGGCATGTCCGCTGTGAAGTGAGCAGGGCGGGTTTGAGGGGAGGATAGGAGCCGGTGGGCACGCTGACTGCTGTCTGGGGCTCGTCGCTTCGTCTTCATTCGGTCAGTCGTGACTCCACGCCCCGGCTTGGACGCTGTGGGCGGAGCCTGGGCTTCGGCAAAGTGACTGGGGCGGTGGAATCCGGGCTGAGCCCGGGATATCAGAGAGAGGATCCCTCGGCCGGGACGGAGCGGACCCCTGGCACCTGCCCCCCGTCCCCAGGACACATTGGAACGGGCAGAAAGTAGCTGTTCGAGGGCGCTCACGGAGCTGCCCCCAAGCATGTCCGATTCGGATGACATAAGTGAGTTCGGATTCATCGTTGACAGGATCTCCCGTGGTGAGGTAGGTGGTACCAAATGGAGGGAGACATGCCCTCTGTAGCTTGGAGGAACGAGGTCGGTCTTCTCCCTTGCATCTGCAGGGTGCTACAATCGCTCGGTGGATCGGTGGCGGTTCTTTTCCCGTTAGAACTGGCCGGCAGAGTCCACGGCCACCGAGTGGATTACAGGTGTACCCAGGACTCGCTCCCCTGACTATCACCTATTCTTTCTCGGGACATTGCACGCTGCCCCTTGGTCTGCTGAACCGTAGAGTCCCCCGAGCCTGAGGGTATGTCGCCGAGGCGTCTCTGCTAGTCCGGGATGGCTTTAGTATGACACAGTGACTCTTCACCCCACCCGTCCAGACCTGCGCTTTGTCCGACCCTCCGCCAGCTGGAGCCGAGCGCGTGTACTGCTGAGACAGAGGATTTCTGCACGTTGAATCCCAAAATGTGCAAATACGGTGGCTTCAAATACTCTGTATCCCCTGTATCGTCTACAGATGGGACCTTGCCTCTGTCCCGCTAGTACTGACTCGGACCGCACTTGTGCGCTGGAACAGTTTTGGGTACGGCCCCCATGACCGTCTCTTGCTGCAGCCCAGCATTTCTCCTGGCCAGCGTTGGTCCTTGGTCGGATCGGGGGGTGGGGGGACCCTCTCATTTAACGCAGCTCGGAAACTTGCTGCCACCGTGCTCGGTGCTGCTCCACGTTTGCACGTCTAACAATTAGAGGGATGGGCGGCAAGAAGCGAGCCCCGGGCCAAACCGGTCAAAGAGCTGAGAAGTATGGGTGCTTCTGACGTGAAGCGACTGGGGGCCTGTGTCCCCTACCATTCACACCACTCTCTTCGACTTGTGGTTCCGTGGTGACTTGCTGAACACAACTTGCAAGGGCCACCCTGAACTTCCAGTGGCCGGTCTCTTTAATTCAATGCCCCATTCCCATAGGGACGTCCTCGGTCTCCTAGACTGCACCTTTAATGACCAACTTAAGAACAGGGAACCTCACCTCAGCTTCCTACTGGCTCCGTGCAAGCCCCTTGGAACTCAGCAATTTCTGATGACTACACTCTTTCCTCCTCTACTGACGCAGTTACATCATTCTGTTTAAAATTATTTTCTCGATGATCAATAATAATTGAGTCCTACTATATAAATTCCCTCTGTTCTGCCCTCCCCGTCCCTCTCTCCAGCTTAGTACTTGCTTTCCCGCATTTCCACGGTTGGCTACCTAACACACTCACTGACCCGTTTCAGATTTTCAGCATCTGCAATTATTTGCTTCAACTATATTCATCAAAGCTGGAAGACTTGAATGTTATTGACTGTGAGGGCTGCAGATGCGTAGGAACTTCTCGCAGAGGCTGGTGAACCTCTGGAATTCTCTACTCCGTGGGCTTGCGGAGACTAGAATTCTGGAAGCATTTGGGGGCGGCACTAAATGACGCTTTTACAATGCCAGCGACCCGGGTTTGATTCTGTCACCGTCTGTAGGGAGATTGTAGGTTCTACCATTAGCGGTATGGGTTTCCTCCCTGTGCTCCGGTTTCCTCCACGTTCCAAACACTGGTTAGTAGGTTAATTGGCCACATGGGCTCATTTGGATAAAGGTCCTGGTTGTATCTCTAAATCAGAAAAAAAGAGACTATTACATTTTTGAAAGATTCGAGTATAGAGGGGATTGGGGAAAAATAAGAGTTGAATAGATCAGCCAAGATCATATTAAATGTCAGGGCAGACTTGAGGGGCCAAATTGCACAGTGGTATTAGCACACTGCTACTTGCATTCTCATAGTTTACTGAGTCACTGCTGGATGAATACAGGGTTAATGGCAGGATTCTTGGCATTGTGGAGGAACAGAGGGATCTTGGGGTCCACCTCAATATGTAGTACCTAGTACAGTGCTGTGCAAAAGTCTTAGTACAGTAGTGTACGTACTTTGATAATAAACTTACTTTGAACATCCATAGATCTCTCAAAGTTGCCACTCAAGTTGATAGAGTAGTTAAGAAGGCGAATGGTGTGTTGGCCTCTGTTTTCGGGGAACTGAGTTCAAGAGCCATGAGGTAATGTTACATCTGGTAAGACTGCTCTTTGAGTATTGTGTCTGTTTCTGGACACCTCATTACGGAAGGATGTGGAAGCTTTGGAGAGGATTCAGAGGAGATTGACCGGGATGCTGCTTAGATTAGAGAGCATGTCTTATGAGGAAATACTGAGCAAGCTTGGGCTTTCCTCTTTGGAGCAAAGGAGATTGAAAAGTGACTTGATGGAGGTGTACAAGATGATAAAAGGCATCACAGCCAAAGCTTTTGTTCCAGGGGGATATGGCTAATATGAGAAGGCATAATTTTAGGGTTTAAGTGGACAACCAGAGCCAGAGCGGAAATGGCTAACTTGAGGGAGTGTTGTTTATGCTGATTGGAGGAAAGTATGGGGGGGTAGAATGTCAGTGGTAGGATTTTTACATAGAGTGATTGCTGGATGGAACACACTGCCAGGGGTGATGGTAGTGGAGGGAGATTTAAGAGACTCTTGGGCAGATGGATGGAAAAATGGAGGGTGATGTGAGAGGGAAGAGTTAGAATAGGTTAAAAGGTTGGCACATCATGGACTGAAGGGCCTGTATTGTGCTGTACAGTTCTGTGTTATAATCTCTCTCTTTTCTCGTTAGGTTCCCATTAAAAACATTGAACGGGAGTTGATCTGCCCATCATGTAAGGAGCTCTTCACTCATCCCCTGATCCTGCCTTGCCAGCACAGTGTCTGTCACAAGTGCGTCAAGGAGCTGCTGCTCTTCAGGGAGGATGCAAATACCGAGACAGACTCAGAGTTCTCCAACCCAGCCACTCCTGTCAGCAGCCCCAGAGTGCGTCGCCTCTCCTCGGCCAGTGTTGAGAGGCTCGACAGACTCACCCGGACAGGTAGGCATCACCTGCACCACCACTGACAGAAGCAGCTTCCAGCAGCCGTAACAAAAACATCAACCTTTATTTACACACTGGTGATATCTCTGTGTTATTGTATGTTTGATTAGGCTTTGATATAACAATGGCAAAGTTTTGTCCCAGTTCAGCACCATGGACGGCTTCGAAGAGATCAACGCAAGAGATTCTGTTGATGCTGGAAATCTTGAGCAACACACAGAAAAAGCTGTTGAAGCCCTGATGAAGGGCCTTGGCCCAAAACGTTGATTATTTATATCTGTCAATTGATGCTGCCTGACTTGCTGAGTTCCTGCAGCGTTTTGTGTGTGTGTGGCTTTCAAGAGGGCATAGGACACTTTTTCCTCAAATGAATTGAGGCGAACTATAAAGATCAGATGCTTGGACAGGCTAGTAGTCCCTTGATATTGAAGGTAGGTATTATATATATAGGCAAGTAGATCGGTAGATCTGATGCGAGTGCCAAGAAAGAGGATGTGACAGAAAAAACATTCAGCAGTAATGCTGGGAAGTTCTTTTTATCTAGAGACTAATGCGAATCCGCAGCCTTCCAGAAAACTGTCGCGATTTGGTCAAAGCAAAGATAAATACATTTTTTAAGCACAAGTGTTAATGACTACAGACCCAAACCAAATGGATGATCATAGAATTTCTGGTGGGAGCCCCAGTGGAAGGTGGTCTTAAACAGCCAAGTTTCTCATAACATTGGCATTTATCTCCAAGTGTCTCTCAAACCAGATTTAAGCAACTGGTTGGATCACTTATCAATTTTACAGATTTAATCACAGACTTTCTTTGATATTTTTATTGGCGAAGTCAGTCCCATAAGGCACTCGAAATACTTATTCAAAAATGACATATGAGACTGGGACTTCACACATTTCTGCAATAACAGCAGGGTCCTTTGGCCAGGCCTCCGAGTCTGTTTCCCAGCCAGCAGCATCTCTTTCATGTTGCATGATGCAAATTGCAATCTCAGTTTCAGATCAGTAGAACAGTACGAACACAAGCGAAAGACATCAATGCTACTTGTGAAGACTATTTTGAACATCTGAATTACAGCAGTTATTACATACATCAACACGACAATGCCCTGAAAGTGTGATAATGACGAGAAGCAAACATTTAACTTTTCACTGTCCAGTTTAATTTGAAAATATAGACTGCTATAATTATCATGCAATTATGTGACAGTTTAACAAGAAACTTTGTAGCAAATTAATGTCTTGGCATACACGAGGAAATCTGCAGATGCTGGAAATTCAAACAACTCACACACAAAATGCTGGTGGAACACAGCAGGCCAGGCAGTATCTATAGGGAGAAGCACTGTCGACGTTTCGGGCCTGATGAAGGGTCCCGGCCCAAAATGTCGACAGTGCTTCTCCCTATAGATGCTGCTTGGCCTGCTGTGTTCCACCAACATTTTGTGTATGTTGTTTTAATGTTTTGGCATAGAAGTTTGCATAGTGTGAGAGCACATTGGGAATTTGGTCTGCATGGTCAGCCCAGCAGTCTACTCCTGTCAGATCTCTGGTGACTTCTGTCATGTGACTTTCCACATTCTAGTCAAGTAATTGATTGCAAGAGACATTTTAATGCAATTATGCCTTACAGTCAATATCAGAGTACTTTCATTACAATCCCCTATGTGGTAAGGTTGGCGGTGGTGATATGTAGTCCTCAGCATTGACTGTGCACTCACATGATCATAACAAACAAGGACAAGGAAGCATTCTGCTAGTCATTGCTTCATATTGAATATCACAAGAGCAATAAAAAGACATTGTCCGGTTGACCTAACTGTCCATGACCATGTGGCACTAGTTGCACTACAACCGGCCGAAAGTCAGAGCTGCTGTGCTGAGCATTGTAACAGGCAGTGCAAGATCACGAGGAAAATTCTCTGCTCTTGTTCTCATAAGCCTACCTCCCATCCATGGATTTGACCATAATACTGTGGTGGGAGCGGTCAGTGCACAAACCTTGTGGAGCTGGAATCCCATTCTCACACAGGAGAATCTGTTTGAGACCACTACTGCTAAATGGAGCAGATTCTAGGGAAGCTCAAAACCAGACATCCACAATGTTACCCAGGGCAGTAGTGCTAGTGCCTAATGTTCAGATGCTCTGGTGTGTGCTGTATCCGTCACCTTGCTCGCCCCAGGAAACCAACCCTGCTTCACTGAGGACTGTAGAGACTGGAAGAGAAATACCTGAAAAAGGAGATGCAAGCTGGTAAAGTTACCAGATGCATACTGAACGTGGATGTCTAGGCAGAGTTCAGTGATCAGTAACAACAGTTGAAATCAAAGTTCTTCAATCTACCACTGCTGATTTGCTGATAATCAGCCAGCTAATGGGAGGATGTGGCTACAGGAATATTTGAGTCTGAATGATGATAAGGCTTGACAATAAATACGAAAGCCAAAGTTGAAGTATTTGCATTGTTTTATCCAGTAGTGGTGAAATAGGGTCCCTCTCATTGCCTGCCATCCCTGTCAGCATCCAGTACCTCCTTTGCTAGCAGTAGTATCAAGAATTAGTTAAATACACAGAATACTACAAACGTTTATACAAAATGCATGGGCTCCAACAGCAATCTTGCCATGCTGTTGAAAATTTGAGTTCCAGGAAGAGCTGTACTTTTAATCTCAATGCTGCTATCAGGGTGGGGGAGAAATTCCTGGTATTTTGTGTTAATCAAATCCAATCTAGACAATGAGTGCATTGCTGATCTATTGCTAATCTTCACCAGGGTGATGATGATGATATTTGAGTTTCATCAAATCCATTTAATGCCAAACTTCTTTACAGCCTCTGTGCAAACAGGGACCAGGAGGCTGAATTCCAAGAGACAACATTTGGCATGGGTGGCATCGTAAACCAGGGTGGTAATGAACCCTGTTTGAATAATAGGGGAACACTTCGCTGGCTGCAGTCGTAAAGGAAGGCAGTGGTGGGCTGCCAGAGATCTGTCGTCTTATTCCACAGAAAATGTTGCAGGAGTGTTTTAGGCCCAGATATTCTCAACTCAATAACCTGCCATCCTTCAGAAGGAGAAAAGTGAGGTCATTGGCTAGGCGATTGCAAAATATTCAGATCCATTTGTAACACCTCAAAAAATAAGGTAGCCCATGTGCTCACACTGAAAGACTTGGGCTACCTACGGGCACAAGCTGACAAGCAGTTGTTCCACACAAAATCTTAATGGAGGAACTCTGTTTGCCTCCCATTAGAATTGCCATTAATAAATCCCCCACTGTTACCTTTATATGGTAGTCTTTGCCAGCAAGAAACACAACTTGGCCAGTTGCCTAACTTCTGTGGTTAATGTGGCAAGAAAAGGAGGTCAGTGGATGGGTATTGTGGCTCTCGAGATTTATCCCTAACTTTAGAAAGATTATCTTTTTAGCACTTGTGCCTGTATATGGTTGTGCATGATGGGTTCTGCCTTTGTTGAGAATATGGATGTGCTTGACAGCTCCTCTTTCTGTTTGCTCTTTCATTGCCCATCATCATTTAGGATAATATAAGGCAGAACTGCAGAGTTTTGATCTGACCCACGTTTATTTTGCTCTGCCTATTGTGTGTGGCTTCCAAAATTTACAAGACACAAATCAATGGCATGATGGAATACCCTCTGGCAGCTTGAGTGAGTGCAATTCCAAGATCAATTTAAGAAACTCGACCTCGCCCAAGAGAAAACAGCCAGTGTTAATTAGCAGCCAGTCCTCCAGTTTAAACTCATCCTTCATGCCGAGTCGTCGATGGCTTTGAAGTTTGCTATTTACAAGAAACAATGCAGAGACTCAAAGTTTCCTCTTCAACATCTGTGCCCTGCTCTTGCTGAAGAACACAGGTAGAAGATTTATGGGAATCACACCATAGTGCAATTAATTTACAACACCAGCAACTGGGGCTCGATTACTGCCATTGTCTGTAAGAAGTTTATACATTCTCCCCATGACCATGTGCATTTCTTCCGGGTGCTCCGGTTTCCTCCCACATTCCAAGTATGTACTAGTAAGGTTAGTAAGTTTTGGGCCTGCTACGTTCGCACCGGAAGTGCATAATCCTCGCTGATTTGATTTGATGCAAACGACATATTTCACTGTATGTTTCGTTGTCTCGATGTGCATGTGACAAATAAAGTTAATTTGTAATTTAATCAGCAATTCCCCTTCAAGTCGCAGTATCCTACTTGCTAACTTGTGTGAGTTCCTTCATCTTGGAGCTCTTTCCTAAAGGAGTTTGGGGATACTTTCACTGTATTTGCGGTACTTATGCACATTTTATTCCATATCCATACTTCAACCTCTAATTTTTATTTATAGTTGTTGAATGTTGTTTTTTGTTGTATGTCATGCCAATACACTGCAACAAATTGCTAATACATAAAAATGTGTATAGCAAATGAATTTGCCCTTGATACGACTACAATGCTTTAAAAAAGCAGCTTCCATTTTGTGCAACACACACAAAATGCTGGAGGAACACAGCAGGCCAGACAGCATCTACAGGAAGAAGCAATGTCGACGTTTTGGGCCGAGACCCTTCGTCAGCTTCCATTTTGTGTTGGGATTGAAAATTTATCCTTGAATGGAAAGACAAAGCAATGTAGATTAATATCTGACTAGGTAAATCTGATGGTTTTGAATTTGATTTTAATATCACAAACTGGAAATGTGATCGTAATGAGAACAGGCTGTTTAGGAATGGAAGCATTCTATCTTAGAATGATTTTAGCACTGAAGTAGTTGAACAAGTCTGAATTCAGTGGAACAATTTTTGCAAACGATAAAGAAAAATGTTCAATACAATAATGCACAAAGATTGTGCTTTATTAGTTTCCTTAATTATTCATTTTATTCTAATCAGTAAAGATAGATCTGAGATAAAGATTCCTCTCCTTTGTTGGAGCATTCTACAATTAACTTTGCTTCCAAAGATCCACCCTGCACAAATGTGACATGTTGCATTTTTACACCAATTGTTCAGTGGCTAGTTGGAATGGGATTTCCAATACAATACCAGTTAGTCTCAATTAGAATTTTTTTCTGTCTGTTCAAACTAATTTGGATGGCCAACAGATAGAGATTTTTAAAAATAGACACAAGAATTGTATCAATTTCATCATGTCTCTGGGACTTTCAAAAGTACTTCACATTTCATTTGTCCCATTTGTCATGTGGTATTGTCCTTGGAACCACGATGCATATTTTGCCTGTCTTGTTACACATAGCCATTGCCTCCTCATAAAGGGCCCAAGGCTGCAAAGCCACATGCTGCCTGAATGAATCCTTGCTGTTAATGTCACTGAAGCATGCACTGATTTTGTTCATAAATTAGGAATGCCCCATCCGTTCATCTTTTGCTTTAGGCTCCAGACAAAACAAAAATAAACTGTAAGTAAAAATATTACTTACCATAAGACCTTAAGATATAGGAGCAGAATTAGGCTATTTGGCCCATCAAGTCTGCTCTGCCATTTCATCTTGGCTAATTGATTTTCCCTCTCAAACCCAATCTCCTGCCTTTTCCCTGTATCTCTTGATGCCCAGACCAATCAAGAATCTATCAACCTCTGCTTTAAATATACCCAATGATTTGCCCTCCACAGCCACCCATGGAAGTGAATTCCACAGATTCACCACCCTCTGGCTGAAGAAATTCCTCTTCATCTCTGTTCTAAATAGATGTCTGTCCACACTGAGGCTATGTCCTCTGGTCTTAGACTCCCTTACCATAAGAAACATTCACTCCACATCCAATTTACCTAGGCCTTTCAACATTTGATAGGTTTCAATGAGATTCTCCCCTCATTCCATTGAGTACAGGCCCAGAGCCATCAATCGCTCTTCATCTGACAAGCCTTTCAATCATAGAATAAGTTTTCTGAAACTCCTTTGAACCCTCTCCACTGTCAGCACGTTCTTTCATAGATAAGGGGCTCAGAACTGCTTACAATGCTCCAAATGAGGACTCACCATAAAGCCTCAAGATTACGTTCTTGCTTTTATATCCGTATATTGTGTCCGTATATTTGAAATCCTCGTCTTCTGATTTAACTATAGCAACATTGTGTTGCTACTCTTATAGGGCAATGCCTGCTTTTTTGTGTTTCCAAGAGCAGGAACATATTTAAAACTTCCAGTGATTGTTTTGGACTTTTATCATTCCAATGCCTGGGGAGCATGTTGGATAAGAGGGTGACAGAGATACCAAGCTGCTTGTATTATGCACCTTCTGCAGTGATAATGTTACATGTTGATCTTTGATATTCCAAGGATGCAGCTATCTTAGAGACATTGGCACCTTTTCTGCAGAACTGAAAATGTGGTTATCAGATGTACAGGTACTTGGTAGGCTTTATAATTCAATCAAACAATGCCAGAGAGTAGTGGTGGATAATTGTTTGTCAGGTTGGAGACCAGTGGCTAGTGGTGTGCCTCAGGGATCTGTACTGGGTCCAGCGTTGTTTGTCATATACATTAATGATCTGGATGATGAGGTGGTAAATTGGATTAGTAAGTATGCAGATGATACTAAGATAGGTGGCGTTGTGGATAATAAATTAGGTTTTCAAAGCTTGCAGAGAGACTTAGGCCAGTTAGAAGAGTGGGCTGAACGATGGCAGATGGAGTTTAATGCTGATAATTGTGAGGTGCTACATTTTGGTAGGAATAATCCAAATAGAATATACATCATAAATGGTAGGGCATTGAAGAATGCAGTAGAACAGAGTGGTCTAGGAATAATGGTGCATAGTTCGCTGAAGGTAGAATCTCATGTGGATAGGGTGGTGAAAAAAGGTTTTGGTATGCTGGCCTTTATAAATCAGAGCATTGAGTATAGGAGTTGGGATGTAATGTTAAAATTGTACAAGGCATTGGTAAGGCCAAATTTGAAGTATTGTGTACAGTTCTGGTCACCAAATTATAGGAAAGATGTCAACAAAATAAAGAGAGTACAGAGGAGATTTACTAGAATGTTACCCGGGTTTCAGCAGCTAAGTTACAGAGAAAGGTTGAACAAGGTTAGGTCTTTATTCTTTGGAGCGTAGAAGGTTAAGGGGATACTTGATAGAGGTTTTTATAATTATGAGGGGGATAGATAGAGTTGACGTGGATAGGCTTTTTGCATTGAGGGTAGGGGAGCTTCAAACAAGAAGGCATGAGTTGAGAATTAGGGGGCAAAAATTTAGGGGTAACACGAGGGGGAACTTCTTTTCTCAGAGAGTGGTAGCTGTGTGGAACGAGCTTCCAGTAGAGGTGGTAGAGGCAGGTTCAATATTGTCAATTAAAGTAAAATTGGATAGGTATATGGACAGGAAAGGAACAGAGGGTTATGGGCTGAGTGCGGGTCAGTGGGACTAGGTGAGAGTAAGCGTTTGGCACAGACTAGAAGGCCCGAGATGTCCTGTTTCCGTGCTGTAATGGTTATATGGTTATATAAATGTGCCAATATGTGACTTAAGTACATTAGTCAAATAGCATTATTTCTATGTGTAAGCTTGAAAATTATACTATCTCTGGGGTCTCCTTTGGTCAGGGTCAACTATGGAGATTGTGTCCTAGCTGTCTAGATACACAAGCCTGGGCAATACAATATGGAGAACAAGCTGTTGCCCATATAGCAAGCTCCCCCTCTCCATGCATCTGATGAATCCAAAGGAATGGCAGAGACCGATACAGTTTGGTACCAGCAGCATCGCAGGAGTTGCCAGTCAGCATTGAACTCAATGTAGGACTGCCTTAGGGACTCCAGTTCCGGATTTTTCCCTGGGTGTCTACTCCTGAAGCCTTCCTCGTGAGGGGATATAGTCGCAAGGCAGTGGAGGTTTGGGATCAGAATTTCCTTCTCCGAGATGAGCTGTCAACCACAGCTGACGAACCCCCTCTGCCTGAAATGTCTGTTTGTAAGGCACCAGTAACCCACCTTTGCTCCTTCTCCTGTCAGTAGAAGTGGTTCTGCCAGGATTAATGGCCAAGCCACTTGTGAAGGCCAGGAATTGGACTTGGTCGTCAGAGGCTATTTGAGATGCACCCCATTGAGAGCATTTCATTGGTGGTGGGAGCTTGTCCCCATTACTTCCCCTGAATATGAATGAATGAATGAATGAATGAATGAATAGGACAACTCTAGGGAACCACTCTATACTACATAACACACACAAAATGCTGGAGGAGCTCAGCAGACCAGGCAGCATCTATGGAAAAGAGTAAACGGTCAAAGTTCCAGACCGAGACATTATACTATCCGCTTGCAGATAAGGTAGAGAATTAAAGCCAAGTATGGTTCAGGCTTCACGTGATGCTCACAAGTACAAGTTGCAGAAAGTACAAGATGGCATTCTGGAGGAGGAATACTGGCTGCACTCTCGTTTGTAGTCAATTATAAATTATTTCCATTTTGTCATGTTAACTTCTTATAGGATAATTTGTAACATCTAAGCAATAACTGAAAATTTTACAACATGCTCTACCCAGATTGAATTGTACATTATCGCCAGTTTCCAAAGAAAGAAAAAGCTGCTGGTATGCAATCATTGCGGCCATGACTAAAGCCCTGTGTAATTTAAGTTTATTTATAGTGATTCTGTACTGAAATAAAGGGATTGTATGTAACATTTTAGCGAGGCATTTCAAAGAAGTTAAAATTGACCAAGAAAGTCGACCAATGTCTTCAAACAAGTAAGGTAACAATTTTCAGAAAATATTAACTTTTTCTTTATTATTTTACTGTAAATTTGACAATATAGATGTTTATCTACAAATATATTTTCGTAACACTAAACTGCATGGGTCATTACCTTCCATAGAGAACCATTGGTGATCTGCCATTTACCAATCATCTCTAATTTCTATCATTAAATGTATCTTTTCTACAGTGTTAACTAATTCTTCAATCTGGTGTTTTAAGTTTATTTGGACTGTTCTTAGATGTGAATATCAGATGAATATAAAAACAATTCAGGCTGTTTGGGAGCGGTGGGGCACCAAGAATGTTTCAAAGTGTTGAAGGATGATGATGCTTCTGACAAAACTGTTGTCTGCAGATCTCCCCCCCGGTTTTACCGAACAACTCTCCAACAGTGCCTTTCACTCTGGACTTGCAACTAGCTTTTGCAGGTTCCACAAAACTCTCACACACTTGGCAGATCTCACAGCCTGCACATAGCCAGCAATTCCACCCAACAAGCCACGTCACCCAAACAGGGCGCTCACCAGCCTACAAACTCTCTCCACCTTTTAGACTCTGGCAGGAGAGATTTAAATTTAATTCGTTGTCTTTGATTATATAACGTCAATGATCTTCTTTACACAACAATGGATAGCAAACTGCTAGATACGACAGATATCTTCAGCCCTGGTCTGGAATTAGCTAGAGCTATAAAAGTTAATGGCCGCGGTGCCCCTGACAGCTACTGTAAATGCCATCTCAAGTTGCAGTTGTGGCTGCAAAAATAGTTGCGCATATTTCCATGAACGGCGCTGCTTGAGGAGAAAAGGAAAAGCATGTTTGGCATTCTTGGAAAATAACACTTCTTGGTGCCAAAATATTGACACGAGGATTGTCTCCATCTCTCAAACCTTTGAATGCTAATTATTTAATGGTTTTGGTTTTCCATAGACATTTAAAATTACAACAAGGCCTTCAGATATTTGATTTAAAGGTGCTAGTCCTGATCTGCTTGATGGTTCAACTGATCAATACTCTACACATGGTGATTTCATACCAGGAAACTCAATGGTCTAAATCAGCAATTCTTAAATATAGTGTTGCCAATTATAATAAAACTCACCAAGACAAGGAGAAGGTTAATAATCCAAGCCTCCTAGTTCTGATCACTACCTGATGATTCTTGTGAAAAGGATATATGGTGAGGTAGTGAATAAGGATTGAGAGATGCCTTCAGCTTATATGAACTCTTCTTAGATGTGAGTATCAGGTAAATTTAAAAAACAATTCAAGCCCTAGAAACAGAAACGGTTGTGATGCACTCATTAATCAAATAGCCACTCAACATTCAATGTCTAGGCTTATGTTCGAAGAATGAAGGCTTAAGGATGACAGGAAATTGTGGATCTTGATTCAAACCTGCATTAATGGAATTCAGTTACAGAGGTGGGAAATGTGTATAATTCTGTAGCGTTTCCACAGTAGGATAAGCATTAAGTTAAAACTTTATACTATCTTTACCATCATTCTATTGAAATGCAAGCTTATCCTGAATATTTTAGTGGTTGAATATATTTCCATACTTCATGTTTGAAAATATAATTTGCATTGTACTTCCTGCATGTTAAAACAGCGATGTCCAAAATAACATGCTATTACAGTCAGTTTACTCATTCAGTCATCACTGCAGGCTAGCATGTCAAATATATTAACAAGTGGAAACCTGAGAAGAGGAAGTGCACTTTTGAAAGCTTGTGATTGCATTGTGTTGAATTTCTTCTGATCCGAATAATGTAATAAACTAACCTGATCTCAAGGGTTAACTTCCCTTTTGAAGAGTGTAATCTAGTTTGTGCCGTGTTGTCTCTGTGAAAGTATTTTCATCTGACAATGAAATTCACCACTAATGTGTTTACAACGTTACAGCATAGTACGAATCACACTGAAAAATTATTCCTGATTCTTTGTTAATTAATTGCAGCCTCACTGCGAAGGTCATTCGGGAGAAAAGGTAGAACCATTCTGTGTTGATTCAGGTTTAATGGGTCGTAGCTGCAACTCAATTATGACTGTTTATTCTGTTTTTGCAAATTAAAATTTGATTATATCTGTTAAAAATCAAATAAAAGTGGTCACATTCTAAAGTTGACATAAGGTGGACATAAGCTCATCACTGTTATGTAAAAATGTTTTTCTTAATGAAATCAATTGACTGGCAATCTGTAATACAACATTTGCTTTAATGGAACTACCAGAATTATTTTTAACAGCAAATATAATAATCTTAATTTTAATAATTTTTTTCTGAAAGTGATAAGATTATCACATAAAATTCAATATGATTCTGGTTTGGACATTTGCCTCTCAAGCAAGTTAGTTATCACTTTGTGATGTGCTTTAGCTGGGAGGATAACCCACATCATAAAATACCTTACATTTCAGCACAAGTTGTAAAAACATCAGACTTATGTGAACTTTAGCTTAGCTTGACCACTGCAAATGATTTCTTTCTGGTTTTGCTTGGGTCATTAGTTTGTGACAATGGCATGTGTGTCTCATACCTGCTTGTGTTGCCTGTTGTTTTCTGAGTGCTGTGTCGTGTCTCCTAATTTGCTTTTTATGTTGTTTTATTGTGTGCTGTGTTGTTTCTTTCTTACCACGTAACCATGCTCAGTATGTAAACAGGAATGCACACAAAATATCAACAAATATCTGAACATTGCATTCCCATTCCATCTAGGAATCCTTTCAGGGAAACGCACATTGTATATCCAGTGCAGAGCGGGACAGTGCATACTTTTTGTATGGGCGGGTCACTCAGTCCAAAAATTCTGTTCGGCCTGAGATCCATGGCATTGTACATAACAGGACAGGCCTTGCTTGCTTAACAGGCCTAAAGGCCTTCCCCACCACCCATTGCTGGAAGCAGACCAAGTGAAGCAAAATGGATGTGTCATCGATCTGCTCAGTATATGGAACATGGGAGTGAATAAAATGGGCCAAGGATGGGAAGAGGTGGAGCCTCAGTCTTAGTGGGGGTGGAGGAAGTGGTTGTGACCTCGTGAGCTGGGTTGATTTGAAGTCAGGACTGAATGGGAGGGAGTCAAGGTTGAGATGTGGTTGACAGGGATTGGAGACAAAACTGGTTGGGAGGGGTGACGGGCTGGTGGTGGTGGTGTGACAGAGCCAGACCGAGAGGCAAATCCTTAGCGAGAATCTATCTAAAGCGGTTTCACCACACCAGTTGCAATATACAGAGGCAGATCTGCTATGATTTAGTGAAGAGAGCTCACGTTTGTTAGGAAAGCCAATGTGACCCATGCTGGATGGACTTGAGTGCAATCCCAGCATAAATTCCATCCCATTAGCATGTTTAGCTAGAGGGAATTGCCGACTTTGTGGATGATGTGGTAAGTTCTGCCATCTGCTTTCTAATGAAATTGTACAGAGGATATGGTGCCACATTACCTAGAGTCAGGAAGTTAGAAAGATCTAATTTCATATCCTTTTGACATTCTGAACCACAAACTTAAAGGAGATGAATGCTGACACTGCTGGAAGGAATTAATGGGTGAACTTTCCTGGGATGCTTTTCTACGGCCGGCTTCACAGTGGTGATGGAGGCAGCCTGCTGTCACTAAAAGAAAAGAATATTGTTTTTTTTACAGTAATCCCAAAAAGATCTCATGGAGCACTGGGTACCTGATCATATTTACTGATCAGGTCTTTGATACAATGCCAGTGGACAGAAACTGAGTTAAGTGGTAGAATTTGTGCAGCATACTGGCACCAGTGTACATGATTAACAGTGTTATCAGGTGAATGAGTGATTTCATATCCATAATCAGCCAACAGTGTTATTGTGCAAATTGTCAACAATACTCTTGTCAATTAGGAACAATATTACTAATTACCAACAGCGTTATATTCTTGTGAAATTCCTCTTATACTTGTCTACTCACTGCATTAGTAACATTACTTTCTGTGAAATTCTATTATTCTCTGAATTATCATGTGTTGCTTTCAATTGAATTATTAATATTACGATTCTATAAAAGACCAGAAAAATTTACTATGCTGTTAAATCTAACAATCTTACTAATTACTAATAACATTATTGTTCTCTCAATGATTAATGAGTAGATAAGATGTTCAGGTATAAAACAAACAGTACTGTAACAGATGCAAGTTATTTCTCTATCTGAATTCACATGAACCAGGAACAGTGTTAGTACACAATGAAATGGCAACAGCTTGGATTTACTGCACATGATTGTCATCATATAAATAGCTTTACGTTAGACTCTCCTTCTCCTCTTGCATTTTTTCCTTCATTTATGTTTATCCTCATGCTCAACTTTGGATCATTAAAATTGAAAATTCAGTGTTTCCTTTTTTTCCTATTAATATTCTATTTTGTCATTTGCCGATCATTTTCAGTCATGTGATAACTGAGGCAACATTGATAAGATAGCCAGGTAGTTTTCTATACCGTGAGCATCTGATTTTAGATTGCATTGAGTGCAGCAATTTTAAAAAGAAATCTAATGAATATCTGGTGATGGTTTTACAACCCCCTCCTCCCCCACCCACCAGACAACTCTTTTTTCCCCTTCCTGAGGGAAACTGTGTGGCCGCCCAGTGAAAAGGAAACAGGCTACGTAGTCCATTGGGCAATTAATTCTTTCTCATATTTCAGACTTTAATGCATAGAGAGGCAACGTAAAATTGGTTTACTGTTGTCACATGTATTGAGGTACAGAGAAAGTCTTGGCTTGGTGTGTCATCCATACAGGTTGCTTCATTGGGCGAGTACAAGGAAAAACAATAACAGAATGCAGAATATGAAGTTGTAGTTACTCAGAAAGTGCAATGCAGGCAGGCAATAAGGTGCAAGGCCATAAAGAGGAAGATTTTGGGATGAAGAGCCCATCTTATCACACTAGGGATCCATTCAATAATTTGATAATAGCAAGATAGACGCTGTCTCTGAGCCTGGTGGTATGTGCTTAATGAGAGGGTCTCTTGAATCCAGGCACGTTAAACCCTGCTTTGTCACTGGAGCCCCAGTCACGCTTTAAGCAGAGTCCAAGTAGGCAAGCTGGCCAGGAGCAGGTTGGAAGTTGTTAGGTAGGTCACCCAAGTCAGTGTACAACTCATTTGGCTTCAGAATCAAGGCATCACGGTAGCATCGCAGTTGGCAAGATGCCATTACAGCTTGGGTTGTCAGAGGTCAGAGTTCAATCCCGGCATCTTCTGTAAGGAGTTTATATGTCATCCCCGTGGAATGCCTGGCTCCTGTTACCTCCCACAGCCACAGCCAAAGACACACTGGTTAGTAGGTTAATTGGCCATTGTAAATTGTCCTATGAGTTGGCTAGAGTTAAACTCGGGGATTGAAGGTGGCTCAGCTCGAAGGGCTGGAAAGGCCAATTCCATGCTGTATCTCTAAATAAATTGGCTGAAGGATTTACCTTGGCACCAAAACAACCTCCACTATGGACTTGACCCAGACTCTCGTCCCTTTCCCTTTCTTCCTCTGAGAATCTTCCAGGCAGGAATTGAATAAGGAAAACTGAAACTAGACTGGAGTTTCTGTACCCTGAGACTGAAGCCCTTAGGCTAGTAAGCATGTTTCTAAATCGCTGGCCATCCCGTAACACCGCTCCACCCCACACCACCAGACACATGTTTGCTACACACCTGGGGTTAAAGCCATGCATGTCCTACTTGGTTCCTTTTGTTAAATTTTCATACTTGGATTAATGCTTTCAACAGTTATTGATGTCCTTTGTGTCTGATTCTCAACCATTGACCTCTGCTGTAAGTGTGCTGAGAAATGATTCACTGGGAAGGAGCAGCTCATCCAAAGTGCGTCTGATTATTTATGGCTGAAACATACCCAAGGATGCTTAACTCGTCAAAGGATTGATTCCTAAATGATATCCATTCCTAAAGAAACTTGCCTGCACTAGTAGAGCTTCCATATTGGGAGTAAAAATTCTGGGTGCATTGCCTGCTGCTTTATGTCGCAAGAAGCTATTAAGAACATAGAGCATAAGAACATTACAGCACAGCAAAGGCCCTTTGACCCACAATGTTGTGCCGACGTTTTAACATACTCTGCAATCAATCTAACCTTTCCCTCTCACGTAGCTCTCCATTTTTATATCATCCACGTGCCTAATGTATCTGCCTCTACTGGAATTATGCAACCTCTGGAGTTAGTGGAAAAAGGAGAAAACGATCAATGTGTAGAGGGGGCTGAAGGGATTAGTTGTGGTCATATGCACGAGGAGGGTGGAGAGTGAAGTAGACAAACACAATTTAAAAATACCCCGTGTAATCCAGCTGATGTTTCCTAGTATTAAAGGTCTTACTATTTCAAACCTGTGTCACTGCTCATACTCATTAAATCATTTTTGAAATGGGATAGAAGTCTGTAGAGCTGAGAGCTGTCATGGGAAGGGGAAGTGCAACATAATTGGAGAATGTGGATAAAAATGTTTAATGTGAGATTGCAATGCAAACAATGACCAAAACTTAATGCAATTTAATTCAGCTAGTCTACGGTCTGTTCTGTAATTTCTCTGTGGTTTATTTTTAATAGTTTATGCTTATCTGTCTATATGGATTTAATCGGTTTTGAGGTTAGGGTGTAGAGTTGATTCAATTCTATGTGACATGTGGTAGGTACTCAGTGGCACGCCAGTTTAAAATGAAGGCAAGCAGCTGTTTCATTCGTAGTCAGTGTTCCTTAAACATTTCAGTCATGCAAAGTAGGCTTTCTTGCTCATCAATGTTCTTTCGCCCCGGGAACTGTAACTGACATTAATAAGTTCAACATGTTTGTACTAACACATTTTCTGCTGCCTTTTGGATTCTTGGGAATCAAATGGCAGTAATAAATTTAATTTTATTAAAGAAAATAGTTGAAAATCCGTCTGACAACTTGTTAGTACAGGCCTGTTTAAAGTACTTCAATCAGTGAGTTATTAAATATTATGAAATAAAAACAATAGCTTTTATGCTGCCATTGACCCATTGACACCTGTTGAGTCATAGATTTTACATGGAATGCATTTCATCCCATTTCACTTTCGTTGGTGGAGGTCCGTGCCCTTTGTCCTCCTTTGTCCTGATATCCTATCATATTAAGGTACATATTAACACTGCTAAACAACAGCCGAGGTATTGTAGATTCTAAAGGGGATGGGACATCACTATATGGAGAATTTTACCATTTTCAACCTCCAGTAACCTCAATCCCAAAGCAAAGAAGGTTTAATAGAATTAAAGGATCATCTTCAACGTCCCTTATTTTTAGGAAAAAAATTAATTTAAATGAACTAGTTAGATATTTTCATTTACCTGAAGTGTTCTCTGATTCATATTAAATAAATGGAGATAATCTGAAGTAATTGTACATAGAGTCTCTCTGCTGGTCATGGTGGGTCATGGATGTTGCATCCTAGCTGACTCTGTGATACCCAAGCTAGTCTGCAAGCCCGAGCAGTACGATATGGAGAGCAAGTTATTGCCCCTGTAGCAGGCTCCCCCTCTCCATGCAGCTGATGAATCCAAAGGAACAGCAGAGACTGATACAGTTTGGCACCAGCGGTGTTGCAGGAGTTGCCGGCCAGATTGAACTTACCATAGGAACTGCCTTAGAGACTCCAGCTCCAGATTTTTCCTCGGGGTTTACTCCCAAATGAGTGAGTATTGCTGCAAGGCAGCGGAGGTTTGAGATCAGAGTTTTCCTTCTCCTAGCTGAGCTGCCAACCTCGGCTGACAAGCCCCATCTGCCCGAAGCGTTGGGTTTTAAGGGCACCAGTAACCCACCTTTACCCATTCCCCTGTCAGTAGAAACAGTTCCACGAGGGTTAGTAGCTAAGCCACATGTGAAAGCCAGGAGCTCCACTTGCTTGTCAGAGGCTATTTGAGATACATGACATTTAATAGATAGCGAGAGCTTATCCCTATTACCACCTCCAGCTATCACAACCTTAAGGAAACTTAAAGTAATTAAAGTACATCTCAAAAGCACTTAATTGCAGGAAAAGAACATTTTATTTATCATAGCCTTGCGAAAGATGTTACATAAATGCTAGTTTCTAATTCCTTGTCCTTCTAAGAAAAAAATTAAAAATTATAGTGTAATGAGAGGCTATTAATCTAATTCATCATAAATCATCTTCATTAGCTCAGTGGATATTGTGTCAACCAATGTAATAATAACCATGGAGAAGCAAAGGTTCTGATCTTCCATCAACCAGCTCAGTGTGTGGAGCTGACTGACTTTGATCATTTTTCCTTGATGTAAGAAGGGGAAAAGCAAGATGGGGAACGTTTTAAACTGGGATACAAGAACATTAATATTTAAGTGGTTATGAACAAATTCTTCAGCAGTTAATATAGTCTTTTGCTTTATTAAAATTATAAACATATTCAAGGAATTCAAAACCCAGGAAACTTTGCTCAACCTGTATAAGATGATGGGGCAATGACAATTGGGTCTCGTGTCCATTTCTGTGCAGTTGCTTGAAGGATGTGTAGACTTTGGGAGAGATAGGAGTTATTAGGCTGAGTACAGGGTTAATGGTCGGTTACTTAAGAGTTACTGAACAGAGGGATCTTGGGGTTCAAATCCATATACCCCTCAAGGTCGCTGCATAGGTTGATAGGATAGTTAAGAAGGCCTATGCTAGGCTTGATTCACAGGGGGATTGAGTTCGAGAGTAGAGAGGTCACGTTGCAACTCTACAAATCTCTGGTGAGACCACACTTTGAGTATTGTGTTCAGTTCTGGTCACCTCATTATAGGAAGGATATGGAAGCTATGGAGCGGGTGCAGAGGAGGTTTACCAGGATGTTGTCTGGATTGAAAAACAAGTCTTATGAGGCAAGGTTAGCAGAGCTGGGACTTTTCTCATTGGAGCGTAGAAAGATGAGAGGGGACTTGATAGAGGTCTACAAGATTATGAGAGGCATAGATAGGGTGGATAGTCAGTACCTGTTTCCCAGGGCACCAATAGCAAACACCAGAGGGCATAGGTATGAAGTTAAGGGAGGGAAGTTTAGGGAAGACACCAGGGGCAAGTTTTTTACACAGAGGGTTGTGGGTGCCTGGAATGACTTGCCAGGGATGGTGGTGGAGGCTAAAACATTGGGGGTATTTAACAGCCTCTTGGACAGGCAGACGGATGAAAGAAAAATAGAGGGTTGCGGTGTAGTGTGGGTTTAGTACTTTTTTTAAAGGGATATATGGGTTGGCACAACATTGAGGGCTGGAAATGGAAATAGATCAAAATATTTAAAGTCATGAAGAATTGAAGCCAAAGGAATGGAGGGAGATGGCTGAGAGAGCAGTGCTTTGAGCAGCAGTGCAACACAAGGAAAATGTTTTCTTATCAATGAATAAGATTTTAATTCTCATCTGTCAGTGTGCTGAGTACAGATTCAAGAGCTGCATTCAAGGGATAAATTCTTGAAGTAGAAGAAATTGCAGGGACATAGAAACAAGCATCAGAATGGAAAAAATGAGATTGCTCTTCAAAGGAGCTTCCAAATTGCTCTCTTCTGCTCTGTATTACTTGACAGTTCTAATAACCTATATAAATTTACTACTCTCTCAATTTTTTTTTTACTTTCCCTTGTTTGTCCTTTCTCTGTCATTCCCTTTATTCTTTCATGTATTGGTTGACTAAAAAGGATCTGCTGCCCATCCAGGCTGGAAACGGACCATCCACAGTCAAGGAGTCACCACCTTCCCTTGCCCTGGCTGCAAATGTGACGTAGATCTCGGGGAGCGAGGCATCAGTGGATTGTTCCGAAACTTCACCTTGGAAACAATCGTGGAGAGGTACCGGCAAGCCGCCCGCGCTGCTGTGGCCATCATGTGCAACCTCTGCAAGCCTCCACCCAGCGAGGCCACAAAGAGTTGCATGGACTGCAAAGCAAGCTACTGCAATGAGTGCTTTAAACTTCACCATCCCTGG
Source organism: Hypanus sabinus (assembly GCF_030144855.1). Taxonomy (NCBI): domain Eukaryota; kingdom Metazoa; phylum Chordata; class Chondrichthyes; order Myliobatiformes; family Dasyatidae; genus Hypanus; species Hypanus sabinus. The sequence continues at coordinate 24,754,689 of NC_082710.1, read as the reverse complement.
GGCACTCCAAAGGCTCAACATGAGTATGTAGGACCAACCACCAACTTCCGGCCCAAGGTACAGATGTTCCTTTACTGTCTTGTTATATATAACATATTCTAGATGGGCATTCCCAGAATTCCCTTTACATGGGCATTAAGATGATTACGAAAATACATAGAACATTGAAGAAAAATACAGGCCCTTTGGCCTATGATGTTGTGCTGGCCTTTTAACCTACTCAAAATCAATCTAACCTTTCCCTCCTACATAGCCCTCCATTTTTCCATCATTCATGTGTCTATCTAAGAATTTCTTAAATGTCCTTAATGTATCTGCCTCTACCACCATCTACGGCAGGGCGTTCCATGTACCCACCACTCTCTGTTTAAAGAATTTACCTCTGACGTACCCCTAATACCTTCCTCCAATCACCTTAAAATTTTCCCCTTCCTATTAGTCATTTCTGTCCTGGGGGGAGAAAAAGAGAATCTGGAAAAATGGTTCCAGAACACTTCCTCTTTCTTTCAAAATAGTTCTTGTGAAGGTGAAAATATATGCTCCCACAACTTCTGACATATGCACATAAAAAAATTTATAGAAAGAACTAAAGACATTAGACCTTAATTAATAATTAATTTGATGAGAGCTCAGAGTCAGCTAAACCAAAGAAAGTTTGAATTGATAATCCAACAGTATCTGCTTCTATAATCTACAAATCATGTGACATTGAACAAAGCTGCACCCATGTGTGTATGAAAAATTTAGTCACAGCACATACAATATTACATTTATTAAATTGATAGAACATGTTTTGATAATTAAAGAGGAAACATATTTGAGTTGGTTGTATGGTCTATTAATTTTCATGCTTATTCATTCTGACACGTAGGAACAGATCGACCAAAAGGTTAGATTTCCCTTGAGGATACTGAAGTGATTCAGTAAATGGAAGTAACTCAAATTTTCAGAGGAAATTGACGTCAAATTCATGTGTTTCTTTAACGTTGGTGGATACTTTAAAATCTGTAAATTTCAGAACCCCACTTTGGATGTTCCAATGATTAATTTTACACAAACAAGACTAGGTTGAGGAATTATCAATATATAGCCTCAAGCCTTTTCTTTCCTTAAAAGGGCAGGATCTGTAATCAGACACATTCAGTCTGTCTTACAAATATAACACGTTATGGCACGATTATCATATGCGCTGATGTATATGTGACAGATGTTGCAGTCATTTTCGTCACCCTCGTATACAACAGCTGCACATTCCCTGAAGATTGTGGACATGGCTCATGAAATGGATGAAGGGACAGGAGCAAAAAAAAGAAAGACACACTTGTTGAAAATATCCGAGCCTTCTGTTTTGAAACATTTTTGTTATGTTTTGCTAATTCTTACAAGTTGAATATCCAGTCTTTGGACGGTTGAGGCCCATCTCCAGGCCACTGAATATAACATGGAAAGAAAGGGATAAAGAAGCTACAGAGAAAACACTGAGTAAAGAGAAAAGACTGCAAGAGGGAAAGATGGAAGGAAGAAAATCAGGGAAAATTTAAAAAAAAATGGAAGGAAGAAAAAGAGGGAAAATTCTTTAAAAAGATGGAGAGTAGAGTGAACAAGAAGAAGAGTGATTTCTTTGAATGTAAACAGAATTTTAAAAGTCCTGCTAACAGGAGGAAATCTGCAGATGCTGGAAATTCAAGCAACACACACAAAATGCTGGTGGAACACAGCAGGCCAGGCAGCATCTATAGGAAGAAGCGCTGTCGACGTTTCGGGCCGAGACCCTTCGTCAGGACTAACTGAAGGGTTTCAGCCTGAAACATCGTCTGTACTCTTTTCCATCGGTGCTGCCTGACCTGCTGAGTTCCCCCAGTATTTTGTGATTGTTTGGATTTCCAGCATCTGCAGGTTTTCTCTTGTTTGTGAAAAGGGAATGAGAAATGGAGAGAGAGAGAGAGAGAGAGAGAGAGAGAGAGAGAGAGAGAGAGAGAGAGAGCGAGAGGATAAAAAAAGGATGAAATGGATTAATGAATAAGGCCAAAGAATACAGGCTAAAAGAGAGTTTTAAAAAAAAGAGCAAATGGGTCCGAGGGTTTCAGAGGAGGTTAGAAAGGTAGAGGAGGAGTGACTGTTGAATCAGAGTCAGAACCAAAGTTCTTCAATACCAAGCTGCATAAGGATTGGTTCACAGGTACAGTTTGTGTTCACTGTCAAAAACCTTCTGAACTATGGAATCCAGCGAAAGTGATTCAAACATGGAGATTATTTCCTCAGTAACAATCTTTTTTACTGTTTGGGACTGACCTAAGGGTAATTTTAATCGTCCTATTTTAAATGGGAAGTTGAAGGTGAGGAGATTATATTCTGGAGCAAAGTGTAGAGTCAAAATTGACAATGACCCATGTTAAGGAGCACAGCCAACAATGCCCAGAATAGTCAGAGGAAGCTCACTCACTTGAAAAATGGGTCTCTACTAGTTTCTAGCGGGCGTTGCCTCTCCCATGTTTCCAGAGGTAGCTCACTCATTTCAAGAGGATGAATTTTGATATGCTCACCTTGCTGACTCAGTACTGGGAGAGGTAGAGTGCAGTATGATATGTGGTGTGGAGGAGGGTGGCTGCTGGGTGTGTGATCTCAGCTGGCTTTGGCCCTTGAGCAGCTGGAGATGTCAGGAGAGAAACTCCTGTTCTAACTTGGCTCAACATTTAACACGAAACAAAATGATTCAGTGGAACCTACCACTGAAGAACTCTCTGGGCAATTCAGTAGAAGAGGCCTAAAGTGGGTTTTCATTTGATACCCATTGTTTGCAAGAGAATGATTGGTATCCATGGAGAGGTTGGATGGGCTGCTCATTTTTGGGGGTTGGAATTCATTTTTACAAGTGGTGCAGGCAGTGTGGTATCAAAAGTGAGTACTTTCTATAGCCATTTTTGTTCTCAACTGTAGATTTCTGCCATCCAAATTGCCCTGCTATGTATTTGGGATTGATCATAAATTGGCAAGTGATGGAAGCAGGGAAACGTACTAATACACTAAATTACGCCAGGATTGGATTTTCCAGCATTCCTCAGTCTAAAGGGGATCTTGTTCTAAGAGTATTGTAGAGTAAAGAAATTGATAAAAATTTGTGCCGGTACTGTGTGAACCGTGCAACATAAAATATCCCCTTGATTTTGAAATGGCAATATATTTAATGTCTTTTTTTTATTCCTTCCCACAATTCCACCTCAACCCTTCATCCACATCACTCCACTCCTACCTGTGACTCTCCACACCAAACCTTTTTATCCCACTTCCCCCCCACCCCCCAATGCCTCCAGGTTCTGATGTGCCCTGAGCATGAAATGGAAAAGGTGACCATGTACTGCGAGATGTGCCGGAGGCCCGTGTGTCACCTCTGTAAGCTTGGTGGGTCACACGCCAACCACAAGGTCACTTCTATGAGCAGTGCCTACAAAGTGCTCAAGGTAGGATATGTTAAAGCTTAAGAGCTCCCGTCCACTTTCATTTTCAAAGACATTCATGTTGCTCTCAAATATTTGGACATGAAACTTCTCCAATATATCACTCTCCCACTAGTCTTGTACACAGTTGAATCTTAAATTCTTAATGATTTTAATGTATCAGTGACTTGGCCGTTTCCTGGCCCCACTCTTTCTCTGCTTACTCTTTGCATATATTTGGTTTCATTAATTTTGAGATTTGTTCACTGCTTTGTTTATGTGTAAATTGAGATATTGAGGATCTGTTGACGGCTGGTGCAGTTTGAATGGTGTTCTCTGGTTTCATTCTGCTGTGCATTCTGTCGTTATGCCAACAGGAGAAGCTGTCTAAGAGTATTGGTTACCTCATCAGCAAAGAGGGCCAAGTGAAAACTCAGATCTTTCAACTGGAACACATGATTGATCAGACAGAGGTAGGAATGGTCATTTTTCATAACCTGTGATTAGGTTTAAAACAATGCTATACCAAGAACAATGAGCGTAATTTTTCTTTGGAGTTATGCCAGTGATGAAATGAATGTTATCAAACTATTAACCAAAATGATGGGACCCAACATGTTAAGGATGTGGCTGCAGCAGTCACACCTGTTTTCATCCAAAACTGGTAGGGATAAGGACCCCTGCATTGCAGAAGCTAGTCTTCATCCAACTCAATTTAGAGGTGATTGGATCCAACACTGGCTTTGGGACCAGACAGCATTCTAGGAATAGCATCAAAAATCTACACTCTGGAATAAACTGCCCCTCTAGCCAAGCTCTTCCAGTACAGTTGTTTTACTGACATCTACCAATAATATGGAAAATTGGCTGTGTATTTCTTCTTACAAAAAAAAGTAGGATAAATCCAATCTGGCTATTTAGCATCCAATCTTTCAGCAAAGAGCGAGAAGATGTGGATAATCAGTGTTGTCAAATTGCACTTACTCACTAGTAACCAGCTATAGGGTGGCAGACACAAAGCAGTTAGCATAATGCTATTACAGCGCCAGCAACTTTTCAATTCCCACTGCTGCCTGTAAGAGGTATATACGTTCCTCCTGTGAATGTAGGGGTTTCCACACCCATTCCATGTAGCTAATTAGGTACTAATTAGTAGCTAATTGATTGGGATAGATAAGTAGAATGACCACCAGATGGAAAGGTAGATAAAAAGAATTACTTATTCACCAATGCCCAGTTTGGCTTGAGCCAAGAACTCTCACTACCAGGCCTAAGAATTCAGCTTAGAATCATAATCACTTTCATTATCACAGTCACAGGTTGACTGTGTGGTTAAGAAGGCATATGATGTATTGGCCTTCATCAACTGTGGGATTGAGTTCAAGAGCTGAGAGGTAATGTTACAGCTACACAGGACCCTGGTCAGACCCCATGGAGTACTGTGATCAGTTCTGGTCACCTTACTCCAGGAAGGATGTGGAAATTATAGAAAGGGGACAGAGGAGATTGACAAGGATGTTGCCTGGATTGGGGAGTGTGCCTTACGAGAATAGTTTGAGTGAACTTGGACTTTTCTCCTTGGAGTGACCTGGTAGAGGTGTGTAAGATGATGAGAGGCATTGATTGTGTGCATAGTCAGAGGCTTTTTCTCAGGGCTGAAATGACTAACACAAGAGGGCATAGTTTTAAGGTGCTTGGAAGTAGGTACAGAGGAGATGTCATGGGTAATTTTTACACAGAGAGTGGTGAGTGCGTGGAATGGGCTGCCGGTGATGTTGGTGGAGGCAGATACAATAGGGTCTTTTAAGAGACTCATGGACAGCTACATGGAGCTTAGAAAAATAGAGGGTTATGGGTAACTCTAGGTAATTTCTAAAGTAAGTACATGTTCGTAACATCATTATGGGTCAAAAGGCCTGTATTGTGCTGTAGGTTTCCTATGTTTCTGTGTTTCTAACAATCTTTTACATTAAAAACCATGAGAAGATGGTAGCATTCATTTCCATTTACAGACGACAGCCTCTGATTTACTCTGGGTTTTACTTGTTGAAGTGTTTCTGAACTTCACTCATGAAAGGTCTGCCTCTAAATTTTAGATTTTGCCTCCTCATTCTAGATTCCAAAATCAATGGGTCTTCCAATTATCCTTCATGTCCATAAAACTTCAGAAAAATCACACTTGATCTTCCAACATGTAGAGAAAGCAACCATAATTGTTGTAAATTCTACTTATCATTTAATTTTCAGAGATGAGGTGTATTTTAACTCTAAGCTATGTTCCTGCACGACCAACGTATCTGTATTAAAGTGTAGTGTCAGAACTGCATGTTGTTTGCGTTTCTAGCTATGGCTTTGTATAGATGCAACATAAGTTCTGCTTTCTTGCCGTTGCTTAGCCATGCCTTGGTGCCAATCTGCTATAGTACCCTGTGTTCCTACTTCAGACCCAACATTAACTGCTACTGTGCTCTGCTGTACTCTCCAGACCTGGCTCACAATACTCACTTATTCTGTTCCCTGCTGCAATTTACCCACAGATTACTGAGCTGCAACTGACCTGAAGAGACTAATATGATTACCCACTTGCACTGGGATCTATTTGGTTGAAACCCTGTTGTTCCCTCACAAGTGGATTAATTCTAAATTTTCTTTAGCTAAAAATCACTAACGATTATGTATTCTACACTGTAGGATTTGATGGATGCTTATCAACAGTCTGCAGTTGGCTGTTTTGATTCTCAGTCTTGAAATAACCATACAATTAAATAGGAATTACAACCTGTAGCTTAACCAGTGCTGCACAATGAAGCAGCTGCTTTGTTCTGGTTTTCTTCATTTGCTACTCTTTCAATTACCAACCTGAAGTATAGAATGTTAAATTTTTCTCCCTGGCAATTCTGCAGTTTAAACAGTGGCCATTTTATGTAGGAGCCTCAGGTAAATTTACATCCAAGCCTGAAGGTCGCCTTCTTAACCAAAATAGGATGGAGAAAATTAAAATTGGCACGTTGGCTGGCACCTGATCTCCAGAGATTGAGCCACGGCACAAGATAAGCCCAGTGGATTATCAGGGCATCACTGTCCTTGTTGGGGGGGGGGGGGGTTGGGTGAATGGTGTATCTGGGCAAGCTGGGGGCAACGGAATTCTATAAGATATCAACTAATGAACGCATCACCCCAAATCCCCACAGCTCGACCCTGAAGGCCCAAACACCAGCATCTTCCTTTCGAACAGTGATGTCATCGGGCCTACCTATTCAAAGCAGTAATGTACTCATTTCAGAGAGCTTCAGATGACAATTATCTGTGGCCACTTTGGGGGAGATCAAAGTGGGCCAGTTTCACTCTTGCATTGGGAATGGAAGTTTAAGGCTGAGCCCATTTCTCCTTCAGTTACTGTGAGACCCTCTGTCGGGTCGGCGTCGACCCTGGATATTGCATCCCAGCTGTCTGTGTGATACGCAAGCCAGGGCAGTACAATATGGAGAGCAAAACGTCGCCCATGTTACCGGCTTCCCCTCTCCGCTCTGCTGCTGAATCCAAAGGAACAGCAGAGACAGATACAGTTTGTCACTCGTGGTGTTGCAGGAGTTGCAGGACTACCTTAGGGACTCCAGCTCCAGATTTTTCCTTAGGGTTTACTCCCAAAGCCTTCCCAAGGGTGGGTACAGCTGCAAGGCAGCAGAAGTTTGAGATCAGATTTGTCCTTCTGCAGGGTGAGCTGCCGACCATGGCCGATGAGCCTCATCTGCCCAAAGCGACTGGCATTAAGGCACCAGTAACCCATCTCACCTGCCCAGTGGGCAGCAGCAGTATCTCTGTGGAAGAAAGGCCTGGTAATTTACATCCATATCTTGCCACGAGGACCCTATGGACAACTACACTTTCCATAGGATCGCCATGACTTGACGAAGACTCAGCGGCACTCAGCAATAACAACCCGTCTTTGCCCCTTCTCCTGTCAGTAGAAACTGTTCCATCAAGCTTAGTAGCTAAAACGTACATGAAGGCCAGGAGCTGGACTTGGTTGTCAGAGGCTATTTGAGAAGTATATCACTGGGAGCATTTAATAGGTAGTGAGAACTTATCCCTAATACCTCTCCCAGCTATGACAGCCTTAAGGAACCAGCTACTAATTCTGGCAACACACAAACTCACATTGTTCTGTCCCAGGAAATAAAACTTCATCCACATGTAAAGCTACATTTGAAGTTGTACCTTCCATTCATTCTACACATTCTCTATATCCTTCCCGTCGCCTACAGTACAAACGTGCACACAATTCACCATCTGTCTTTCTACTGATACTTTTGGATCCATTCAGCACTACACTTAGATTATTGAGGCTATTGGTTGGGAACTTAGTGGAAAGAAATGCACGGGCGTCTGCAGGAGGAGAGAGCGAGGAGAAATTCTAGAGATGTGGATCGGAGACTTCATTTTTCCGAATCTGCTTGTATTAACTGGATGTGGGTGGAAGCTTCTGACAGACAAAAATAATTATCTAAGGACTGAGTTATCTTTATAACTTTAAAAATAGCAAGCTTCCAGATTAAACACTGGTGAATGGAGTCACAAAGTTAGTTACATTGTTCCAATTTTGAAACATGCCATACTAGAATACCAGATTTAAATATGTTGAGTAATTATAGTTCATTTATAATCATTACTTTGTTTTAAAAGAAACGCCAGATTTCATGTCAGCTTTGTTACACTTGACTGATCATCGTCATTTTCTTCGGCAGTCTCACAGGATCAAAGATGGTTTGCTTCCGCTCCTGTCTGTGGGTTCTGAAGTGGCTAATGGAGCCAATGTGGGACCCCCGGTGCTAGCCACAGATGGAGCACAATTCAAAGGGGAGGTGGGTGGTGCGAGGGAGATGCAGCACATTCCCTCTGCTGTTTACATTACATTTCTCGGCTTTCCTGATGAATAGACTGGAGACTCTCAGCCAGAATGCTCGCTGTCCAACATGAGCTGTTTTCAGCTGGGGTCCTTGGAAATTATTAGCAGAATGGCACTTTGTCAAGGAGCATTTCAGAATACCCTTCAATGACTTACATTATTATTTCCTTTGTTGTTTCTTGCTGTGATACAACTCAGCATAACGTGCCTGTTTTGGTAATCTAGTGTCAAGAACGTGAATGGCAGGCCGATATCTGAACCTAGCTGAGAGTACTTGGAACTATGATGCCCGGATATTGGGCTGGGCGAGGATACTGATGTTAGTTTGCTTTCCCGGCCTGTGGAGTTATAGAAGATTTTTTCGGTAGCTTGAGTGTTTTGAAGTTCCCATTTGGTGGATGTTAAGGACAGAGGGAGGGATCACTGTTGGAATTTATGACAATGTCATTCATTTTGGTGAGAAAAATCAGAAGGACTGCGTATTGTTTTCAGTGGTGAGTGGCTGAAGAACGTTGATATCATTGGAACAAGATTTCTTCCAATATGTAGCTGCAGCAAACAATTAGAAAAGGAAATGATACATTGATTTTTACTACCACAGGATTCACATTCAAGAATAATGGTATCTTAATAAAATTACTCAGGGCTTTTGTGAAACATGTCTGGAATACTATAAACAATTTGTGTTTTTCTATCTAAAAATAGTATAATTATTTTAGTGAGAGTGCAGTGATGATTCATCAGAGTGGTTCCTGGGATGGCAGATTTTTATGTGCAGAGAGATTGGATAGTCTAGACCTTATTCAGGGTTTAGAAGAATGAGAGAGGACCTCACTGATATAAGTTGGACAGAATAGACATTGAGGAGTCCAGAACTGGAGGTTTCAAAAGTCAAGGGTAGGTCAGTTAGGACTGAAATGAGGAGACATTTCATGACATTTCTTTTGAAATTTTCTAGTCCAGCAGTTTGTAGAGGTTTCAACGTTAATTGTATTTGAAAATGAGATTGGTAGATTTCCAGAAATTAGATGAATCAAAGGCCGTGAGGAGCAAGCAGGAAAATGAAGATGAAATGTGTAGCATAGGGGTTAGCACAATCGTTTTACTGTGTCAGTGATCCCTGATTTGGGTTTGATTCCCACTGCTGTCTGTAAGGAGTTTATACACTCTCCCCACGATCAGTGAGTTTCCTCTGGGTCCTCTGGTTTCCACCCACATTCCAAAGTCATACGGTTAGCGTTAGTGCATTTTGGGCAAGCTATTAACAAGAGAAACTCTGTAGATACTGGAAATCCAAGCAACACACACAAAATGCTGGAGGAACTCAGCAGGCCCGGCAGCATCAATGGAAAAGAGTACAGTTGACATTTTGGGCTGAGACCCTTCATCAGGATTGGAGAAAAAAAAGATGAGGAATCAGGATTAGAAAATGGAGGGAGGGGAGGTGGTGAAGTAAAGGAGAGGGGGAGAGGTGAAGTAAAGAGCTGGAAGTTAATTGGTGAAGGAGATAAAGGGCTGGAGAAGGCAGAATCTGATTGGAGGCGACTGATGGCCATGGAATAAAAGGAAGGGGGAGGTGCGCCAGAGGGAGGTGATAGACAGGTAAGGAATTAAGGTGAGAGAGGGAAATGGGAATGGGGAGCAGTGAAGAGGGGGTGTGGGGAATTACTAGAAGTTCAAGAAATTAATGGTCATGCCATCATATTGGAGGCTTCCCACCCTGTTACTTGTAAAATTCCATCCCCTTCTCTCAATTCCTCTGTCTCCACCACATCTGCTCTCAGGATGAGGCCTTTCATTACAGAACTAAGGAGATGTCCTCCTTCTTCAAAGGAAGGAGCTTCCCTTCCTCCACCATTCACACTGCCCTCACCCGCATCTGCCCTCACACCATTCTCCCGCCACCCCATCAGAGATAGGATTCCTCTTGTCCTCACCTATCACCCCACCAGCCACCGCATCCAGCAAACAGTTCTCTCTGTAACTTCCGCCATCCTCAGCGGGATCCCACCACCAAGCACCTCTTTCCCTCCCCCCCCCCCCCACATGGTTTCTGCAGAGATTGCTCCCTATACAACTCCGTGGTCCATTTGCCCCTCCCCACTGATCTCCCTCCTGTCACTTATCCTTGCAAGTGGAACAAGTGCTATACCTGCCCCTACATCTCCTGCCTCACTACCATTCAGGGCCTCAAACAGTCCTTCCAGGTGAGACGAGGCTTCACCTGTGAGTCTTTTGAGGTCACGTACTCTGTATGGGGCACCCGGTGTGGCCTCCTGCATATCGGTGAGACCCAACATAGATCGGGAGACCACTTCACTGAGCACCTACGCTCGGTCCGCCAGGAAAAGCAGGATCTCCCAGTGGCCACCCATTTTAATTCCACGTCCCAGTCCGATCCCAACATGTCAGTCCATGGCCTCCTGTACTGTCGTGATAAGGCCACACACAGGTTGGAGGAACAACACCTAATGTTCTGACTGAGTAGCCTCCAACCTGATGGCATGAACATTGATTTCTTGAACTTCTGGGTAATTCCCCCCCTTCACCGCTCCCCTTTCCTATTTCCCTCTCTCACCTTATCTCCTTACCTCCCTCTGGTGCTCCTCCCCCTTCCCTTTCTTTCATGCCCGTCTGTTGTCTCCAATCAGATTCCCCCTTCTCTAGCCCTTTATCCCTTCCACCAGTCAACTTCCCAGCTCTTTACTTCACCCCTCCCCCTCTCCCAGTTTCACCAATCACCTACTACTTACTTGTTCCTGCCCTCCCCCCACTTCCTCATCTTTTTCTCTCCAGTCCTGATGAAGGTTCTCGGCCTGAAACGGCAACTGTTTACGCTTTTCCATAGATGCTGCCCCCAGCATTCGGTGTGTGACGTGTGGACATGTTACTGTATCTTAGTGCCAGAAGCACTGAGACAGTTGTGGGTTGCCCCAGCACAACCCTTGGACTGCGTTGGTCATTTCACTGTATGTTTTGCTATAACGGTGACAAATAAAGCTAATCTTTAAATATAGATCAATCTTATTGAATGGAAGATCAGGCTTAGTGGACTGACTGGCTTACTCTTGCTATTATTTCTCATGTTTCATTGTATTGATATTTAATAATGCTTAGGGAATTGAAGGTGGAATGCATTAATAAAACGTACTGATTAAAATGTCTTTTATTGATGAAAATTCCCTTTTCAGCATCAGAGCTCGGGAAGTATAAGGAGTATCTAATAAGCCCATGAGACTGCCGGCCACTAAATATCATGACTGGTTCTGCATCTCAAGTTTGCTTTCCTGCTCATATAATCGGAATCTCTTAGTCAAAATCAGAATCAGATTTATTAACAATTGTTAATTTCCTGTTTTGCACCAGCAATACAATGCAATACATAAAATATATTATAAATTATAATAACTACAGTTGGCCCTCCTTATCCGCGAGGGATTGGTTCCGGGACCTCCCGCAGATACCAAAAAATGCGGATGCTCAAGTCCCTTATATAAAATGGCGTAGTATTTGCATATAACCTACGCACATCCTTCCATGTACTTTAAATCATCTCTAGATTACTTATAACACCTAATACAATGTAAATGTTATGTAAATAGTTGTAACACTGTCTTGTTTAGGCAATATTGACAAGAAAAAATACTGTGCATGTTCCTCTCGTTCACAACACAAACAGTGAACGAACGAGACGTGAAGTGAACAATGATCAAACAACGAGTAAAGCTTGTAATATCTGTACAGTAGTTGTTACACTGTATTGTTTAGGGAATAAGGAAGCTTTGGAGGAGGCTCAATAATACTAACATCAGGAACTGTGGAGGTTGAGGGCTGAGGATCTACAAGCGTTGAACATCGAGACTACAGAATTGCAGATGCTTCAGTTAGAAACATTGTTATAGGAAGCTGTCTCTTTTTTTTCTTTGCATCATCAAACAGATCTTGCAAGGTAGCCTTTGTCTTCTATGAGTTTCTTGAGCTCCCCTGGGATCGCTGCTGCCACCTCGGCATTAGCCAATGCCGATTCTCCCGTGATCTTTACGTTCTTGAGACCTTAGCACTTTACATAGACAGCCAGCCATCCCTTAAACTCTTTTCTCTCGCTCTCATCAACCCCGTCACAGTAGTGCTCATAGAGACTAAGAGCTTTTTCACGTATAATTTGGCCATCAACAGGGATATGCTTCTGTGACAAGTCCTCTAGCCACACACTCGGTGAGAGACAGCACTTTACGCTCCCTCTTAGCCTCTGACCACATAATTGCTTTCCAGGAGCCATTTTTTCACAGGAACGAGATGCGAGGCGAACAATGCTCAAGCAATGAGTGCTGGAAGAGCACTTCTGGGTTTTCTTGATTCGTGGTTGGTTGAGTTCGCGCATGAGGAACTCGCGCATGAGGAGGGCCGACTGTATATGTTAAAAATAAATAAGTCATCAAAAAGAGCAAAATATAGTGAGAGGAAGAAGCTTTTCTTAAAACATTAATTGTGTGTCCTCAGGTCTCTGCACCTCCTCTCTGATGGTAGTCATGAGAAGAAGGCTTGTCCTGGGTGGTGGGAGAGTCCTTTAATGTGTCCAGAAATGTATCAGTCTCAACACAGAGTTTACTCAGTTACTAAACATTCAACCGTTTGGGGCAGAAGATATCAAAGATTAGCAACTTCACTAACTAAAGTTACATTTATTATTAAAATTGACCCAGCTGCATGAATCTGATTGTGGAATTCTAATTTTAATTAGAATTCTAATTCTAATTTTAGTATGTGGATGATCAGAAGGTTAAATTTACACCATACTTGTTGGAATTATTATTTTGTACCCATTTTGAAAGCGTTGCTGAAGTTTCATAAAATTCCTTGCAGGATAACCAGAAATATTTACGCAACGTGAAAGGGATAAATGGGCCAGTTGTGCAATGTGTTTTTCTTCCATGTAATGGGGCCAGATGGAAAAAAATGACAGGCCTGCTTGCCGGCTGGGATGGGGGAGTGTGGACTGAGTTTAGACACAAGCTTACTTGTTAGATTCTGTAATAAATCCAAAATGGGAAAGTGCGATTACTGTTAGTGGCTTGACATAGGTTTGGGTTTCATGTGAATTAGCTGCACTGTTCATCTTATCCTTATAGATTAGTGACTCAAAAAAGAAATTATCTTTTCTAATATTTTGTCCCTACTGTTATTCAGTTTGTGCACAACTACAGCTATATTTCATTTATTCCACTGGATGTGGATATGGCTGACAACGCAACATTTGTCCTCAGTCCCCAGTCAGCCCTGAATAGAGGAGGCAGCTAAAAGTCAGTCCCATTGGCAGACCTGGCCATATACAGTCCATAGATTCCAAACCCCGAAGGACATTAGTGAATCAGATCTTTTTCTTGACAACCATTCAGGACTATTATGGTGACTATTACTGATTCATTTCTATCAGTTATAAATAAATTGACTTTTAAAACATGCTTCAATTTTTACTTTTCCATTTATTGAAAGTCATGTAACTGAGTCAGAGACATTTGAAAGCCATGTGGGTGGGGAAGGGGCAGGGCCTCAGGGTCTGCTAGGTCACTAATCCACTTTACGGTGTCCACACACTATTTAGGCCTCAAGGATGTTTAGATCCACTGGAGCCACCTAAGGTACTAAATTCACTTGCAGGGACTGTTCAGGAGGCAAGAGTGACTAGAATTTGGCTCATTATCTCCATATGTGCTTAGGAGCCAGATTTTGTGTGATGTCCTGGTACACCACCAATACAAGTTAATGTACTATTTATACTGTGTAAATGCAAGTTGTTGTTGTGCTGAAAATATGTTCTATTGTGCCAGTTCCCCTTAATGTTTTTATACATATTTAAGAGTTTTGTTTATGAGCATTAAGTTTTAGAAATGGATTTTTTTTAAAAACCCTCAAGAGAAGAGTGCAAAGGGGGGTGACAACATCTCCAGGGACGTGTTCAACCTGAGATAAATCCTGTTTGTGGTTGCTTTCTCTGTGGGCGAGACCAGAAATAGAAACCATTACAAACAAGTCTGTGGGGAATTCAGCAGAGTGGTTAGAATTGGAACTCCCTTTCACGAGGACAAGTGATGAAGGATGCAGGAGGAAAGCTACATAAGTATTTGAATGAAACATGCTGAAAAAGTCCAGGAGGGATTTCAGAACACAGGAACTAGGAGCTGGCCATCCAGCAATCTGTGCTGTGATTAGGCTTGGGTTAAACTGGTGTGTTGCTGGGTGGCAGGGCTCAGAGGGCTAGAAGGAACTATCCCACACTGTATCTATAAATAAACTAGCGAATGAATAAATAAATACATCTTCTTAAATCCTCTCCACACCACAGTCCACGCTGCCAGCAGGTTTGTATCATCAGCAAACCTGAACACGTTACACTTGAGCACCCCATCCAACCCCTTGATATGAATTGTGAATAAATGATCTCCTGCACTGATCAGAGCTTCTTAATTCAAATATGACTTTCATTCCTGCTCTAATTTTTCTGTTTATTAACCATTTCTCAACTCATACCATTATTACTTCCAATACCATTATTACTTCCAATACTATTATTACTTCCAATACCATTATTACTTTGAATATCATATGCTATTATTTTGCTTGGCAATTTCTTCTGTGCATGCTTTTCAAGGCATCTATGAGGTCCAAATACTCTGCATCAGTTTGTGAGTTATGAGCATGCTATGTTGGCGCCAGAAGTTCAAAGTGCATTTATTATTAAAATATGTATACATTATACGACCTTGAGATTTATCTCCTAACAGGCAGCACCGACACAACAAAACTCAAAAGAACCCATTAAAAAAAGATGGTCAAACACTCAATGTGCAGAGAGAGAAAGAAACAAATGATGCAACAATAAACAAACGCAAATCGCATTCAGAATTGAAGTTCACAGAGAGTCTGTCCCACACTCTTAGTTCAGCACAGTGAACTGAATTGCCCTGTCTCTTGCCTCAGGCCTGGACACCCTGACCTTTTCAATCTGGCCCAGGACCGAAATCATCGGTCAAACATCAGGTACAGTCACTTCAGTATGCTCCAGGGCCTGGACCCCACTGCCTCAATTCGACCTGTATCCAATCTTTCCAATTCAGCCCCGAGCTTAAATCACCGGTCAAACATCAGGTACAGTCACTTCAGTATGCTCCGGGGCCTGGACCCCACTGCCTCAATTCGGCCTGTATCCAACCTTTCCAATTCAGCCCCGAGCTTAAATCACCGGTCAAACATCAGGTACAGTCACTTCAGTATGCTCCGGGGCCTGGACCCCACTGCCTCAATTCGGCCTGTATCCAACCTTTCCAATTCAGCCCCGAGCTTAAATCATCAGTCAAACATCAGGTACAGTCACTTCAGTATGCTCCGGGGCCTGGACCCCACTGCCTCAATTCGGCCTGTACTTGAAAATGTGGCAACACTTGCACTACCCTTGCCAATTTGATTTGCTGCAAATGAGACATTTCACCGTATGTTTCAATGTCATTGTGACAAATAAAGCCTATCTTTATTTTTATCTTTATTCTTGTTAACTGTATGTCAGTCATTGCTCATGCAACATGATACTTTTTAATTAAGTTCCATTCCACCATAATCATTTGACCTCATATCTTTGTTCTGTTTTCACATTTAAGACCTAAATAACTTCCGTTCTTTGTATAAAATTCTATAATTACTGCCCTCTAAAGGCTCTGCAGCTGTCAGTTCATGATTTGATCCTTGCTCATTACACAGTATTGGATCTAAAGTAGCCTGTTCCTAGTTGGTCAAAAACACACTGATCCAGAATAAAAACAACTGTTATACACTCTAGAAGTTCATCAAGTACATCGTTATTCCTAAGTTACTTGTCAAGAGTATAAACACTAAAGTGGACAGGTTGGGTCAAAAGGTGTGGTTCTAATTTTATGTAAATACATACTTTGCAATACTGTGTAGAAAATTTAATTCTTAGTATATTCTGGTGTATGTATTCTGGATTCTCAACAATATCTGCCCAGACCTGGGTGTCATTGTACACCAGTCATTGAAGGTGGGCATGCAGGTACAGCCGGCAGTGAAAAAGCAAATGGTATGTTGGCATTCATAGCAAAAGGATTGGAGTACAGGAGCAGAGAGGTTCTACTGCAGTTGTACAAGGCTTTGGTGAGAAACACAAGGAAATCTGCAGATGCTGGAAACTCAAACAACACACACAAAATGCTGGTGGAATACAGCAGGCCGGGCAGGGGGGAGGGGGAAATGTGAAATGATAGGAGAAGACCGGAGGGGGTGGGATGAAGCTAAGAGCTGGAAAGGTGATTGGCGAAAGTGATACAGAGCTGGAGAAGGGAAAAGATCATGGGACGGGAGGCCTCAGGAGAAAGAAAGGAGGGGGGGGGGAACACCAGAGGGAGATGGAGAACAGGCAAACAACTAAATATGTCAGGGATGGGGTAAGAAGGGGAGGAGGGGCATTAACGGAAGTTAGAGAAGTCAATGTTCATGCCATTAGGTTGGAGGCAGTTTTGTGTGCAGTTTTGGTCCCCTAATCTGAGGAAAGATATATACTCACTGGAATTTAGAAGATTGAGGGGGGATCTTATTGAAACATATAAAATTCTAAAGGGATTGGACAGGCTAGATGCAGGAAGATTGTTTCCGATGTTGGGGAAGTCCAGAATGAGGGGTCACAGTTTAAGGATAAAGGGGAAGCCTTTTAGGACTGAGATGAGGAAAAACTTCTTCACAGAGAGAGTGGTGAATCTTTGGAATTCTCTGCCACAGGAGACAGTTGAGGCCAGTTCATTGGCTATATTTAAGAGGAAGTTAGATATGGTCCTTGTGGCTAAAGTGATCAAGGGGTATGGAGAGAAAGCAGGTACAGGGTTTTGAGCTGGATGATCAGCTATGATCATACTGAATGGCGGTGCAGGCTCGAAGGGCCGAATGGCCTACTCCTGCACCTATTTTCTATGTTTCTATGTTTCTATTTCCAACTGACTCATTGAATAATTATGCAAATAGCTGACCACAACATTTGAGTACCTTTTGCATTTTTCACACATTACAATTTGCTGTATGCTTTTAGAACGGACATGCGTGATATTTTAGGAGTTATCCAGGAGATCTTTTATATTAACTTTGAAAATGAGATAGTATTAAAAGTAATCAACACAAGAGATTCTCCAGATGCTGGAAATCCAGACTAACACACACGAAACACTGGAGGAACTCAGCAGGTTGGGCAGCGTCTATGGAAAGGAATAAAGTGTCAGTGTTTGGGGCTGAGACCCTTCCATCGATTGTGCTTGACCAGCTGAGTTCCTCCAGCATTTTGTGTGCGTTACTTAACTTCATTTGCCTCTCCAGTCCAATAGAGGGATGCAAGGAGAGCAATTTTGTTCTCTGGCATGCCACACCATAATATTGAATTTGCTCTCAGCTCTGCATGGTGTGCATAGGTCCAAGGCTGCTTGGCACTGACTGTGGCATCATGTGGTTTAACAAACAAGTTTTGAAGTCAGTTTAGAAAGTTCATTTTCATGTCCAGTTGGAAGATGAGGTGTGAAGGCCTCTGGCTCATTTTATCAGCCGCAGGAGTTCATTAGGATTAAACAGATTAGTTAATGGGTGGAGATGGAGCCTATTAGAGCCAATCAGCGTAATGTATAGTAACCTCACTTTATTGGCCACAGACGGACTTGAGGGAAGAAAATTCTCAAATAAGATGATTGTTCCTGGTGGTCATCATTACAGAGGAATTCAAAGTCCAAAGTAAATTTTATTATCTAAGTACAGTCGGCCCTTCTTTTCCGCGGGTTCCGCATGTGTGGTTTCAACCAACCGCGGAGCGGGAAAACCTTGAAGTTCTCTCTCCAGCATTCATTGTTTGAGTGTTGTTGGCCTTGCATCTCATTCAGTCGCTACTTTGTTTCTGTGGAAAAAATGGCTCCTAAGAAGCAATTAAGTGGTCAAAGCAATTCCTTAAAGGCTAAGAGTGAGCGTAAAGTACTGCTATCTCTTGCCAAGAAAGTAGAAATCTTAGATCTTTTGAAACGTGGCATGTCGCTTGCCGAAGTGGTCCTCAGCCCTCAGCCTCCACAGATCCTGACCTTAGTATTATTGAGCCTTCTCCAAAGCGTCCTTATTCCCTAAACAAGACAGTGTAGCAACTATTTACATAGCTTTTCCGTTCTATTAGGTATTATAAGTATTGTAATCTAGAGATGATTAAAAGTATTACTTGCTGTTTGAGCATTGTTCACGTCTTGTCTCTTTTGTACCCTACTTATGTTGTGAGCGAGAGGAAGGAGTTTAAAGCTAGTAAGGGATGGCTGGCTAGCTATGTAAAGTGCTACAGCTCAAGAACTTAAAGATCATGGGAGCATCGGGATCAGCTGATGCCAAGGTGGCATCAGTGTTCCCAGTAGAGCTACGATGGTTGCGCCTGTACTGAACATGTACAGACTCTTTTTTCCTTGCCATTATTCCCTAAGTAATATAGTATAACAACTATTTACATAGCGTTTACATTGTATTAGGTATTACAGGTAATCTAGAGTTGATTTAAAGTATACAGGAGGATGTGTGTAGGTTATACGAAAATACTACAGCATTTTATATAAGGGACTTGAGCATCCGTGTTTTTGGTATCCGCAGAGGGTCCCGGAACTTATCCCCCGCGGATAAGGAGGGCCGACTGTATATATATGTCACTATAGACAACCTTGAGATTCATTTTCTTGTGGGCACACTCAACAAATCTATAGTTTAGTAACTAAAACAGAACCAAAGATAGACCACTCAAATAGAGCATTCAGCCTGAGTGCAGAAGAAGACAAACTGCAAATGCAAGTATAAATAGCTGTAAATGTCGAGGACATGAGATGAAGAGTCCTTGAGAGTGATCCCATTGGTCGTGGGAACATTTCAATGATAGGGTTAATAGCGTGGTTATCCCCTTTTATTTAAGAGCCTGACGGTTGAGAGATGGTAACTATTCCTGAACCTACTGCTGTCCCTCATGAAGATGACAGAGTTGGTCATTGAAACTTTGGTTACAGCTGGTACCTGTACCCAGCTGGTAGCCCGAGAAGAGTTTCTAAGACTTTTATTTATAGGATAGTACTGCATGTCAGTGATAAGTGAATACACCATGGATGTGCTGACTGTTAGACTGTGCCTCTGTTAATGAAAGTGGTTGATGAAGTGCTGATGAAGGAAATACATCGTCTGTACATTCCCCTCCATAGATGCTGTCTGATCTGCTGATTTCCTCCAGCATTTTGCGTGTGTTGCTCTGGATTTCCAGCATCTGCAGAACCTTTTGTATTTATGAAAGTGGTCTCCATGTTCTTGCAGTTGAAGTCATTTGTCATTAGAACGACACAGAAAATAGGGAGAAATGATGCACAGCCTACATAAGCAGGGAAAAATCAGAGCAAAAGTGGTGAGTGGTTTAAATCATCATGAAGTGTACAATATACTACTGGGTCCAGATTGTAGACAGACAGTCAGATCCACACAAAATTCATATCCCTCATTCAGCTCCTGAAAAACGCAATTGTGTGATCTTTAGAAAACACAAGAGATTCTGTAGATGGTGGAAAGCCAGAGCAACACACGCAAAATGCTGGAGGAACTCAGCAGGTCCTCAGCATGGGAATGAATGAACAGTCGACGTTTTGGTCCAAGACCCTTCTTCAGCACTGGAAAGGAAGGGGGAAGATGCCAAAATAAAGAAAAGTGGAAGGAGGGAAAGGAGGACTCGCTAGAAGGTCATAGGTAAAGCCAGGTGGGTGGGAAAGGACAAAGAGGAGAGTGGACCATGGAAGAAAGGGAAGGAGGAGGAGCACCAAGAGGAGGAGATAGGCAGGCGAGGAGAAGAGTGGGGAATAGTAAAAGAGGGAAGGGGGTGGGAAGAAACACCGGAAGGAGAAATCAGTGTTCATGGCATCAGGGTGGAGGCTATGTAGATGGAATATGAGGTGTTGTTCCTCCACCCTGAGTGGCTTCGTTATAGCAAAGGAGGTGGCCATGCACCAATGTGGTAATGGGAATTAAAATGGTTGGCTGCCAAGAAGATCTGCTTTTGGCAGATGGAGTGGAGGTGCTCAACAAAGTGGTCCCCCAACTTACGTCGGGTCACAGCAGTATAGAGAAAACTGCTTCAGGAGCATCGGATACAATAGACGACCACAGTAGATTCACAGGTGAGGTGTTGCCTCACCTGGAAGGACTGTTTGGAGCCTTGAATGGAGGTGAGGAGGGAGGTGAATGGACAGGTGTGAGTGTGGGGATATTTGCTAGGAGGGGGATTAGTGGGGAGAGACATGAATGGAGAAGGGAATTGTGAAGGGAGTGATCTCTGCAGAAAGCGGAGAGTGGGATGGGGTTGAGGTAAAGATGTGTTTCGTGGTAGGATGTGCTGGTAGATGTATTCTCTGCTTTTTGCTTTGAAGTGTTTGCAATATCAATAATCTTTATTTCAAATTCATTAAGAAAGACCGGCGATGTTCAATGCATTTGCACGCTGTTCCACTTTCTCTTACTGAAGAATAGGGTTAGCTTAGCAACAGAATTTTCTAATCTACATGCATCAGAAAGCTTTTTGATCAGCTGAGCAGCTTGATCGACAACAGAGGAGAGAAAAGAGATAATTGTTGGACTTTTACCTTTCACCAGAACTCAGGGCCATTGTTTGTTATGCAATTGAGAACAATATTGTCTTTCTAATAAATCACAGTAATGGCCATTTCCAAGTTGTTTCATGTCACTGCAAAAACTACCACAGTGTTTCTGAGTGCGAGTCAGCCCTGCATCGTACTGCATGGGACAAGGCCATTCCACATGCAACTGTTCTGTTCCCTTCAAACCAGATGGCGTAGCAACTGGCCAGTCCAACTCGATCTCTCGTGCTCCCCATAGCCAGCTCCAGGCCTGGCTACCGGCTGGCACGTTTCTGACGCTGCAAGTGTGCCTCAGAGTTCAGGTGTCCCTCACAGAACTGGTGTTTGCGTCAGAGGGCCCACAAGTATCCCGCCAGAAGCTGTGCCGCGTGCGGTGCTCCTGAGGGGCTTGCTGCCTGCGGTGTGCTGCCTGTAGTCACAGACAGACAGCGACAGGAGCGAGGGAGCAGCTTGAGTGAGGAACAGCTGCAACCTGAGCCAGAGGGACATGCACACAGTGCATGAGTGTTCATGGGGGAACGCAGGAGGCAAATTTATTTCGTGACCTCTGCACACAGTGTAAAAACTCGGAGATTTGCATCCTGCTCTATTTTTCTTGGATATAGTGGAACAGAGCCAGTTATTTTAATCTGCACAATGGGAATATTGTGAATTGTAGAAATGCACCCGAATGAATGGCCTGACCAAAAACAGAGCAATTTGTGTCTTTGCGATTAGATTCTGCCTTTTGTTACTGAGGAACACGAATGCTTTGTCTTGCTCATAAATGGATTTTGTGTCATATTATAACTTGATATAAATCTGCCAGCTGATTCAGCAACGCCTGTCAGTAACCGAGTTCAGGGACATGCAGCAAACCGGGCACATGGATCTACTTAAGGATTAAATGTAAGGGAACACGGCTGAGGGTATGGGTGTAAACTTTTCATTGAAGTAATAAGTGAGGCAGTATTTTTTTCATTTATCACAGCCTTGTTATTTTTAGACCACAGCTTCGGATAACTAGGCCACCACAACTGGCAGATTGCATGCATTCATACGGCCTTGACTGGTACTTCCTGTTATCTTAGAAAGGACTTGCCGGCTTGGAGAAGGTCCGAAGGAGGTTTATGAGAGTGATTCCAGGAATGAAAGGGTTAATGTCTGAGGAGCATTCGATGGCTCTGGACCTGTACTCACTGGAGTTGAGAAGAATGGGGGGGGGGGGGGGGGGAGGAATCTCATTGAAACTTTCCGAATATTGAAAGGCCTAAATAGAGTGGACATGCAGAGGGTGTTTCTTCTAGTTGACGACCAGAAGACGTCCCTTTAAAACAGAGATGAGGAGGAAGTTCTTTAGCCAGAGGACAGAGAATCTGTGGAACACATTGCCACAGATGGCCATGGAAGTCAAGTCATTGGGTATATTTAAAGGGAAGGTTGATAGGTTCTTGATTAGTAAAGGTATCAAAGGATGTGAGGGAGAAGGCAGGAGAATATGATCGAGAGGGAAAATAAATCAGCCATAATTGAATGGTGGAGCAGGTTCAATGGCGGTGGGGGGGGGGGGGGGAATGTCCTAATTCTGCTGTTAGGTCTTATGGTCTTTTACTCATTTTGGGATAAGATGTTGAAAGAAAGAAAGCATAGTGTAGAATGACCTAATGCGGAACATATAAGACGCCTCTATTAAACATACGGGCATCAGTTAAAAGCAGTAAATGAGCTGTATCCCTAAATGTGGGAGTGACATTTAAATGAAAGTTCTCTGCTTTCTTCTCGGCTGATTCATTACTTGCCTGCTGGAAGCGAGCAGGACTATAGCAGCAGAGGTGTGCAGTTGAGGATTCTGGACCCGAGTAGGAGCTCAGGCTGAGTTCCCAGTCTGGCCAGAGGAAGGCCAAAACTCAGGATTGGTTGGTGACTGACACCAGGAAGGTCCAGGAGCTCTTTTCAGGGTCTCTTCTGCTCCTGTTGGCCCACAAAGATTTCTAACAGACTCTGATTAATATTTAAGTTAGCTTTTTTTTTGCCGGTGGCTCATTCTGCTGTGGCTCTGGTGCCAGACAGCAGATTGCACAGAGTTCTCCCTTTCATGTTGCTAGTATTATGTTGCAGCATTGATACCATCACTGAAATATTAAGTTAGGCCCCCATCTACTTTCAACAGGATGCCCGATGGACTGACTTAAGTACTGTGCTATAGAAGGTGTTCAGTTGCAGTCGGCCTTTATTAGAAAAGAGTGGGCAAATCACCCATTCCATTTCAACTGCTCCTTTTTTTCTCCTGGCAGGATGAGGCAGGAAGAATGGTAATTTTATTTCACTCAGAACTACAAGTGCTTCATTTTTCACACTCCTAAAAATGAAAACCCAGCAAATAAGACTACATTCATGAAGAGGGAAGTTGAAATTCCAAATTTTAACTGTAGGGTCTTTCTGCTTTAAATTGTGCAGGATCACATTTTCTGGCTGATAGTGGTCTTTCTCTGTTCCCGCTTTATAATGTATTTAAATAAAATAATTTATTATCGATTCTAAGGCCTTGTGCACTAATCCTCCATGGTTAATGCGCTTGACGCCTTCTAATTAGTGTAAGCTTTAACTTCACATCAATTTAGCACCAAAATATCTTTTTAATTAGCAGTGCAAAGGTGTCAAATCTGAAAAAAATACAAATTTTCTTTCTGTAGATTTCCTTCTTAACTCTATAAGGAATGCTGCAGTTCATCAGAGTCTGTTTGCAATCTGCTTCTGTGCCCACTGTCTCATCCCAGTGAACGTCGTATCCCTGGTAACATTCGATTTCACATGATGTTTTTGACAAATTCAATAATCTTTGAAACAACAATAAGATAAGTTGATAACCCAGTTCAGTCCAGAACACGGAAATGTCACCGATATGTCAGCAACACCCACATATAAGCCTGGGTATTAGAATGCTAATGCAAACTAGATAGATACTAGTGTTCCTGTGAAATTCTTTTAATAGAAGTATTAACTTATTTATTTTAATTGCTTAATATTCTCCTTGTGGTGTTTGGATTCTCCTTAGAGTTCCAAAATCTAAGAACAGAAGTAAAATTGTACAAGGCATTGGTGAGGCCAAATTTGGAGTATTGTGTACAGTTCTGGTCACTGAATTATAGGAAAGATGTCAACAAAATGGGTTTCAGCACCTAAGTTACAGGGAAAGATTAATCAAGTTAGGTCTTTATTCTTTGGAGTGTAGAAGGTTGAGGGGGGACTTGATAGAGGTATTTAAAATTATGAGGGGATAGGTAGAGCTGACGTGGATAGGCTTTTTCCATTGAGAGTAGGGGAGATTCCAACAAGAGGACATGAATTGAGAGTTAAGGGGCAAAAGTTTAGGGGTAACATGAGGGGGAGCTTCTTTACTCAGAGAGTGGTAGCTGTGTGGAATGAACTTCCAGTAGAAGTGGTAGAGGCAGGTTCGATTTTGTCATTTAATAAAAGATTGGATAGGTATATGGACAGGGAAGGAATGGAGGGTTATGGGCTGAGTGCAGGTCAGTTAGGCTAAGCATTAGGCATGGACTAGAAGGGCCGAGATGGCCTGTTAATGTGCTGTAATTGTGAAATGGTTATAAGTAGAATTACCAACAGAATACCCATTATTGCAGGCGGTAATTGCTCAGCTAACAATTGAGTTTGGTGCAGTGATGGTACACACTGTTCTTAAAGATGCATTTGCACATACCCTTTTAAGATGTAATAGATGGAAAATTCCCATATGCACCATAGCATATGAAAGATGTAGTATTGATGTGCATAGTCAAAGATGCTTTCCTAGTGAATTTAGGTCGTAGATGTACTGCTGTTGTCATGCTTCTTGGGTGTGCAGTGGATGTCATTCTGCATTCCCATCTCTGTCTCTTTGGAGTCCAATTCTATCATGCGTACCATAGCCCCGTGGGACCGTTCCATAAATCTGCTCCCTTTCTAACTCAGAATCTGAATCTGGTGTCGTGCCAGCACGTGTCGTTAAAATTGTTAAGTTAGCGACAGCAGTACAATGCAATATATAATAATATAGAAAAAAAGAAAATCATTTACAGTAAGAATATGTATATTAAGGTTCAAAGTAAAATTTATTATCAGAGTACATACATGTCATCACATACAACCCAGAGACTCTTTTTCCTGTGGGTGTAGTCAGCAAATCTATCAAATGGTAACTGTAAACAGGATCAATGAAAGAGCAAGTAGAGCATAGAAGACAACAAACCGTGCAAAGGCAAATATAAATAAACCGCAATAAATAATGAGACCAGGAAATAGCGAGGTAAAGAGTCCTTAAAGTGAGATTATTGGTTGGGCCAGCTGAGTTTGAGCAGCCCAGAAGTGCTGAACCTTTAACAATGCACGGTCGAAGTTTCTTTCTCTGTTCGTTAATCTCCACTGTAACATGTACTACTCCCCTCCCCCACCATAAGTCTTTAAAGTCAACCTTCCCCCATCAGGGGTGAGATGCTGCAACTTATCCTTATAAACCGTCTCTGACACCAGAGATATTGCGGCACCTGCACCTCAATGTGGCCTCAACTGAACGAGCGGTCACCCAATGATCTTTGCTCCCTGAAACATAGAACTTGCAAAGCTTTTTGAACCACAGAGTGAGAATCACTCAGTCTGTCCTCAGTGTGACCCATCTTGTTCACATGTTTCTTTTTGTTTTTCCAAAAGTCATTTTTCTTTATTACAGGGCTTTTGGGATGAAAGTGTCTTTTTACTTTTACAGGTGTGTTTAGTATGTCCCCTTTTGCCAGCTTCAGCAGTCTAAATCCTTGTACCAGCATTCTTTTGCTGAATGGCCAGCTTTGCAACAACAGAAACACTGATTCCCAATAGGTGTCTCATTCTTAAAGTCAGCAGAAACTTGATTAACTTGGGAAGATGCGCTTAATAGCTGTGCTTCTTTAGCTGCCATCTCCATTGATGTATTAATCTTAATTGCCTTCTGTAATGTTAGCCTGTTTTCTGTAAGCAAATGTTTCTGACTCATCTTACCTTTCAGACAACATATGAGTCTATCACGTAATGGGTCATTCAGCAACTGCCCAAAATCACAGTGTTCAGACAATTGCTTCAGCACCACTACAAACTGGAATAGACTTGCCTTCCTCTTGAAGTCTAAGCCTCTCAGTAGTAATAAAGGCTTAGTTGAATAATAGTCCTTGAAGACTTTAATTATGTCTTCATAAGGCTTATCACCTGGCTTAGCCTGTTGCTCTAGGCTGCATAATAAATTAAACATATTTTCACTCATCACAATCAAAAAAGTTAGAATATGAATATCATCTGAAATTTGATTTCCCAGAGCCAAATATTCAAATTTTTCAGTATATGAACTCCATTGCTCTGTCGTTTCGTCATACAACCCCATGCTTACAAACTTTGCCGTCATTTTCAAGCACAGTCACATTCCAGAGAAGTTAACTCGTCTTCCCTGTCTCTTTTCGAATGGTCACATTCTCATTCTCTCCTGCGAGACGAGAAGATCAGAAGCAAACGTGCAGCTGTTTATTTTATTTGTAAGCCATCTACCCAGAATGCCCCCTCACATTACATTCAGTACGTAACACACAGGTGAACTTGCCAGCAACCCGTAAGGGTCAAAATATACGCAAATACATAAGAATTCAGGACTTGTGTGGCTCCCGTAACATCGTGTCTAAGTCCCCCGCTTTTTACAAGACGTACTGCCTTCCAAGTGTACGTTTAACCTTAACACACTGCGCCTCTTAAATTACTAACACCCCTAATCACAGTACGCCTGCTCAATGGATAACACTCTTCAATAAAAGCATCTAGAAAAATATCAAAGGGTGGTGATAAGCTTTCACTGAAGCACTGATGCCAGCAATTACAATACTGATATCAGCAGTGTGTAATAAACAAAGCTACTGAGTACTCTTGTTTCTAATATTAGCCTTTAGTTTGAGTTGACAGTCCAAACTCTGTACTCCCTTCGAATTGGGTTATTACAAGAAAATCTTTACGGTAATGAGGAGGTCATTGTTCCCCGGTCAGTGTGATCTCAGGAACCTAGGACAGCTTGAAAACAGGAGGTGCAGGAAATAAACTGGCAAAGTATTTGCTGCTGTAGTTCATATCTGCAGTTTTCATTAATTGCTGACGGGTCATTGATTTCAGATGTGAAGGTTTTTTGACTCGACCTGATGGGTTAGTAATGTTAAGTGTTTCCGGTACTATATTTCTAAATAAGGTATATTTCTAGTTTTTATTTCTGATATCCAGTGTCTGTGGCTTTATTTTTTTGATCGGAATGTTGTTTCTCACTCTGGTCCTTTGAGTCATACTGTTCTGAGGGGCAACATAGTTGGGTGGTCAGGTAGTGATGGACCAGCTTTCAGCTCAGAGGCAGTGAAGATTCTATTGGTTGTGAATGACTGTTGCTATATAACGTGAAATAGGAGGAGATTCATCCTAAAGTAGCAGCTGATATTTACACTTCCTCAGGAACAGCGTTCAATTTCAAGTTTATCGTCACCTGCCTGTACTGTACATATGCTTTATACGACCAAGCCAAACAATGTCCTCCAGACCACACTGCACCACAGAACATAAAACACACACAGCATACAAACCAAAATATTACCATAAGTAAATGAATAAAGTAAAATTCAAAATGCAAGTGGCACGCAGCTTAGACAAACGGTGAAATGTGAACTGGTGACGAGGCCTCAGTGGTGGCATCAGTCTCACAGTCTGGTCGTCCCGGTCCTGGTGCGTCTGGACCTCCTTCCTGACGGTAGTGGGTTAAAGGGATTGTAGGATGGGCGGCAGGGATCGTCAACAATGCTTCAGAGTTTATGACAAAATTACTGTTCTGATTCCCAAAATGTTCCGTATTTCAAATGGTCTGGAAAAGTTCCACATTACATCAGCCTGAGGAGGAAAATGCAGGGATTGTAGTTCATTCTTTGGTTCATGTAAATAAAATTTTCAATTCTAGCATGCTTTTCACAACTCAGTATATCTTAAAGCATTAACTATTCCTGTGGCTAATTTATAACATTCCCAATTAAATAAGTGGCTAGATTATGGACCAGATCTTGCAAGGAATTGTTGGAATTTCCCTATATTTGGGCTACTAAGTTTGGGATTCTCAAGGGAAAGCAGAACTCCTAAACGCACTGCCTATTCTTTGCTAATTATTTCCCTTGGGACAACTGTGGTGGAACACCAGCATGATGCTCTTTCCTAATGGTTATCAAATGTTCTGAAGTGATCTTATGTTTTGCCAATTTTTATTTGCCTTTCTTAATTTTTACATTTTTATCATATGATTTATTTTTTAGTAGTGTTCATTGATTTTGAATGCCAGAAGCATTCATTTTTTGACAGATTTCAAGTGTGTTAACTGTTTCAGTGGTGGAGTGGGTTCTGACTGCTCCCAATGACAGCATCGCTTACACAAGACCTTGCCTCTCTGCAGGTTCCTGAAAGTTCTGAAGTGTTTTATGGGAGGGTTAGAGTACACAGGCTCAGCCACAGGCGAACAGTGTCTGCAAGCAGCCCTGAGTGTCAGGAGTGAGAGTGCAGCCTTCCCCAGGCCAGGGTGAATGGCTGCCAGCCATTAGGATGAAGGATGGCCATACACCAGTGTGGGGATGAGAATGAAAATAAATCAGCCATGATTGAATGGCGGATCAGACTCGATGGGCTGAATGGCCTAATTCTGTTCCTATGTCTTATGGTCTTACATAATCTAGGGTGTA
Source organism: Hypanus sabinus (assembly GCF_030144855.1). Classification (NCBI taxonomy): domain Eukaryota; kingdom Metazoa; phylum Chordata; class Chondrichthyes; order Myliobatiformes; family Dasyatidae; genus Hypanus; species Hypanus sabinus. The sequence continues at coordinate 24,725,915 of NC_082710.1, read as the reverse complement.
TGTACTGGATCAATCTGTGTAAGCTCTAGACACTGTTGTGTGTGAAAATCCCAGGAGATCAGCAGTTTCTGAGATACTCAAACCACCCCATCTGGCACCAACAATCACTCCACAGTCAAAAACACATAGATCACATTTCTTCCCCATTCTGATGTTTGATCTGAACAGCAACCAAATCACCTGAGCATGTCTGAATGTGTTTATGCATTGAGTTGCTGCCACATGATTGGCTGATTAGATATTTGCATTAGTGTGCAGGTGTACCTAATGAAGTGGCCACTGAGTTAATGTGCATGTAGCCAGAATCTGCATAGGTGTGTGTTTTTTTACATGTGCCCATTCATGAGCATGTATGTCTGTGTGTGTGTGTGTGTGTGTGTGTGTGTGTGTGTGTGTGTGTGTGTGTATAAGAGAGCATGTAGTCAAAACGTATATGAGTATTTGCTTTTATATTAGTACCTGTTTGTCTGTGAATGTGTATATGTCTCTTTATCTGCATCTGTGGTCGAAGTGCACATGTGTTTGTATATCACTGTGTATTCAGAGTGTGTATATGCTGTGTATATGTTGCTCAGAGCCAGCTTCTGTCTCTTGCCCTGGGTCAAGTCCACACTCTCTGAAGCCCGGTGTGGTAGTTGGCGTCCCTGGAAAAGAATTCATGCACAGATGTTTTCCAGAGTGATTGCATGCTCTTAACCTTTAGGGGCTAACCACAGTGAAGCCTGAAGAGCCTCAATAATAACAATATTAAGTAGTTTATTAATCGCAAATGGGAAATTCTTTCATTACAGCAACAACATTTAAAAACACACTTGGTGCGCAGACTTAACAAATAATAAAATACGCATTAATAATGTTCAAAATAATAAAACAGCGACTATTGTACTATAATGTGTGATCTCCTAGAAACTATAGAAAACATCGAAAACCTACAGCACAATCCAGGCCCTTCGGCCCACAATGCTGTGCCGAACACGTACGTAGTTCAGAAATTACCTAGGGTTACCCATATCCCTCTATGTTCTCCTGTCGCACAGAGATGAACTGTTGAATATGCTTATTGTTTTGATAGGAAAGATTTTCTGTAATGATCCTCGTGACAGTGGGGCTGAATGAGTCTGTTCGAAAGGGGGCGCCGCTGCTTATTCAGTTGGTCATGGAAAGGTTGTGCCTGATTGTCCATGATGGATAACAGTTTGTTTCGTGACCTCCTCTCCGTCACTAACTCAAAAGAGTCTGGGTTGTAGCCAAGGATGGATCCTGCCTTTTTACATCATCAGCACCGTTGACTGCAATATTGAGGACCAAGCTGATTTGACTGTACAATGTCACAACTGAAGACTTATCAAGGTTTAACTTGTAGGTCAAAGGCAATTGTGACCCATTTTCCAATAGCAGCAAGCTCTTGCCCTCGGCATGGATTCAGAGCTGAACGAGACGACATTCCACCTTAGGTTGCCATTTGTAATTCATTCATCCATAGAATGCAAAAAAGCAGGTTGCTCAGGACTTTTGTACTGCTTGACAGATGTCCTGGAGTATGGACAATATTCCCACTAACATCCCAACATGTGCAAATGCAGTTTTTCAGATATTACACAGTAAAATTTCCAGTGAACTCAGTAACTGTAAAGGGAGTGCTGAGATAGGGTCTTGGTGGGTTTTGCGGAAATCCAGGAAGTGGGGTCAGATTACACAGGGATCACCTCCTGGTGAGCCAGGTGCTAAACCAATAGGATTTCCTAACAATGGGATTGAGCTTTGGTACAGTTTTACAGTACTTTGTCCAGTTCTTTGAGATTTAGCAGAAACTAGACAGTGAAAATCCAGTGATGATGCAGTCCAGGGTTACATTCGGCCCTTTGTTCTGTTTGTGGACTGTTCAGTTTTTCAGCTGATCTTCCTGTTGTTTCTGCACTCTCATTCAATGCAACTTAAATGAGAACATACACAAAAGAAGTTAGATAATTCCGGGAGGCCTTTCACAGAGCTCTAACCTTAAACCTGCCTTGCATTTAACCTGTTTCTCAGTCTTGTGTCACTGCTGTTGACATTAGGGATTTGCAAAGCTGACAGTTCTGCCAGAACAGTTGTTGGGATGTACCTGCACCATCTATGTTTCACTGACATTTTGAATAAAACACCTGGTTTGTTTTTCACCTTTAAAATTCTCAATTCCTTTTAATTGTGCTTTTAAATGGTAAATAGCTAAAGACGGGCCTTTAGAGGAAGTTCTGGAGAATGATTCCAGGAATGAAGAAGTTAATGCACGAGGAGTTTTTGATGCTCTGGGCCTGTACTTGCTGGAGCTTAGAAGAATGAGAAGGGATCTCATTGAAACCTAACAAACTTTGAAAGGTCTACATAGAGTGGACAGGGAGAGGTTGTGTCCAACGAGAGTGAGTCTAGGATCAGAGGGCACAGCCTCAGAATAGAGGAGTGTCCCTTTAGAGCAGAGAGGAGGAGGAATTCCGCAGAGGGTGGTTAATCTGTGGAGTTCATTACCGCAGAGGCTGTGGAGGTCGAGTGGAGGTTGATAGGTTCTCGATTGGTAAGGGCATCAAAGGTTATGGAGAGAAGAAAGGAGAACGAGGGTGAGAGGAATAATAATTCAGCCAAGATGGAACTGCGGAGCAGGCTCTGTGGGCCAAATTTTACACCTATGTCTTATGACCTTATGGACCAGGTCCATCTTCCCTCCCTAATTCGTGTGATTCAGATTTGGAGCGTTCTTTGAAGAATGTCAAAGAAAGATAGGCTGGGCTGTCTTTGGCTTTGTTCATATTTGAATGTCCCAATCAGTTTGAACCATTGATTTGACCTTGGTTTTAATTGACATTGCTGAGTTTTTGTTACTGATAAGTTACTCTGGGCTGATTATTAGTATAGATTGACTCATTCCTACCTCACCGACTAAAGCTAATAGTCTTATAAATAAACCAATAAACTTTAAATAATAAATGTGTCCCTGTTCTCAGAATTGTGTACCTTCTGAAGTGTGCGCACGTTCCCTTCTCCACTCTCCTCCCCTTGGCTCAACAATGTGAACACCGTCCATCACTAACAGGCTTGCTGGAAATTATCTCTGAATTTGTAATGATGTTATTTATGAAATGGGATTGGTGGGATTGATATAACCTACTAACTACTGTTACGTACCCTATAACTGGGTCACTTACCAGTGACGATAGAGAGGTCCGTTGAAGTCTGATGGTACTATTTTTAACAGTATTTATTGATAAAGATACCCAAAAATAATATCAATGCAAACATACAGATAATATACGTCATCAATACTAAATCTAAAAGCGCGGGTATAATAATAATCAATAAGAAATAGCTCTATCGTTGTCTAGGGGATAATGTATTGTCCAATGGAAATATAAAAGTCACTGTTAGTTCGTTCAAGCTGCAGCGTTTTGGTTTGAGAGAAAGACGGGTTAAACTTGCCCAGTCCTTTTATGAGGCCAATCCTTCGAGAGTCGTTGGGAGTTGGTTTCCCCGTTGTTAGCTAAAAGCTGTTCTTCCATGGTAAAAGCCACCGGTTCCGGGGCAAATGGAACCGAACGTATGTGTCCTCCCCCACCGGCTTCCGCTATTACGGGATCGCTAGCGTTTCTTCTGGTGTGTCTGAGGGGCTGTTCCCACAGACCCTCTTTTATCCTGACTCACAGGGTCTCAGATGTCAATCAGGTTGGGGTGATGCATTCCCTCCCTCAACCAGCCCACTTTGCCTGAGGGCTTCCACGTAGCACAGTATTGTAATACACAAGGCCGTCCCCAAGAGACAATGGCCGTTTCCCGTAGCTTTATATCGCCGGGGGGGGGGGGGGGGTCAAGACATTCCCCACGTCTCTTTCTCATTTCCTGGGTCTCCTGACCCAAATCAATAGTGATCTTGTGATTCTCACAAAGGAGGGGGGCTACCCCGCACCCTTCGGCCCCTCAGAGCTGTGGTACATTCATAACACTACCTACTTCTCAGCTGAGAAAGCTGAGGCTTGCGGTTATAAATCAGCTGAAGGGGGAGGAGGAGGAAGGGTCAATTCCCTGTTCTGCTCATCTCATTATAGGAAGGATGTGGTAGCTCCAGAGTGGGTGTGGAGGAGATTTACCCGGATTCTACCTGGATGAGAGAACATGATTAATGAGGAAAGGTTGAGTGAGATGGAGCATTTTTCATTGGAGCAAAGAAGGATGAGAGGCGACTTGATAGAGGTGTATAAAATTATGAGAGGCATAAATTATGAGAGACAATGGCCAACACCAAAGAACATTACAAAAGGTGATTGGAGGAAACTATAGTGGGGATATCAGAGGTAAGTTTTTTGTTGTACAGAGTGGTGGGTGTGCGGTACACACTGCCAGGAATGCTGGGAGAGGCTGATACAATAAGGACATAAGAAAAATGCAGGGTGTTGGGCTATGTAGGAGGCAAGAGTTTGATCACAGAGTAGGTTCATGTACAAAGTAGTTAGGCACAAAATTGTGGGCCGAAGGGCCTGTACTGTACCTTACTATTCAATGTTCTATTGATTTCCAAGGTTCACCCAAATACGATTTTCAGGAAAGCTTTTAAATGGCTGCCTGCCTGCCTGTTTTTGGCTGAAACAAATAGTCATTCTTCACTGGTAGATGCCTGTTTCTGAGTCCGAAGTCTCCAGTTTCAAATCGAACTCTGGCGGTGGCGTGGTAGCATTGTAGCGCCTCATTTCCTAGCGTATCCGAACCGACTCACAATTAGATAGCCTACGGGGGTTTGCGAGCACAGAGCTTTGGAGCCTCTTCGCCATGGGGGGCCGGTTGACAGAGGCTTAAAAGTGAGGCTGAAGTTTTCGAATAAAGTTTTTCCTTCGACTGCAGTTACCGACTCCGTGTCGTAATTTTAGCGCTGCTTGTAGCACACCGCTACAATTGGTGACCCCGACGGTCCAAACGATTTTTGGACCAGAAATGACCGACGCCGCCTCTGTTCATGCGGTTTCGTTGAAACTGCCGGGTTTCTGGACACAGCGCCCGGACCTATGGTTCCAGCAAGCCGAAGCCCAATTCCACGTTCGCCGGATCACCTCAGAAGACACCCGCTACTACTACGTGGTGGGCTCCCTCGACCAGGACACAGCTGCCCAGGTCGCGGAGTTCGTACAGTCGCCCCCGGCAGACGGCAAGTACACGGAATTCAAAGCCCTGCTCCTCAGGACTTTCGGACTCTCACGGCGCGAGCGGGCTGCCCGTTTACTGCACCTGGATGGCTTGGGAGACAGACCTCCATCTGCTTTAATGAATGAGATGTTGTCTCTGGCCGAGGGACACACAGGCCTCATGTTTGAGCAGGCATTCCTGGAGCAGCTGCCCGAGGACATACGCCTGCTGCTGTCCGACGCGGATTTCAGTGACCCCCGGAAGGTGGCAGCCCGGGCGGACTTGCTGTGGAACGCCAAAAAGGTGAGCGGGGCGTCCATCGCACAGATCTCCCAGCCACGCTCCCGGCAGCAAACCAGTCCAGGCCCGGCCGCAGAGCCCACTAACCCCCGGCCCAATGACCACTGGTGCTTCTACCACCAGCGGTGGGGCGCAGAAGCCCGCCGTTGCCGCCCGCCCTGCAAGTTCCCGGGAAACGCCAGGGCCAGCCGCCGCTGATGGCTACGGCGGCTGGCCATCGGGATAGCCTCCTGTATGTGTGCGATAGAAGGTCGGGACGCCGGTTTTTGGTCGATACTGGGGCTGAGATCAGCGTTTTACCTCCGACGAGTTACGACACCCGCAGCAGGGCACCGGGTCCCCCCCTGAGGGCCGCGAATGGCAGCACAGTAAGGACCTATGGCACCCGTCAGGTGCAGCTACTGTTCGGCCCCAGCCAGTTCACGTGGGACTTCACACTGGCCGCCGTAGCCCAACCGCTTCTGGGTGCGGATTTTTTGCGAGCTCACAGCCTGCTGGTTGACCTGCCCAGGAAGAGACTGGTACACGCCGAGACCTTTCAGACGTTCTCCCTGGGCGCGGCCCAGTTGCCAGCCCCTCACCTCGGCTCCATCACGCTGTCCGACAACGATTTCACCAGGGTCCTGGCGGAGTTCCCATCGGTTCTGGCACCGCAGTTCACAGCAGCCATGCCCAGGCACGGCGTACAGCACCACATCCCGACACAGGGACCACCCCTCCATGCCCGTGCTCGGCGGCTTCCCCCGGACAAGCTCCGACTGGCGAAGGAGGAGTTCCAGAGAATGGAGGAATTGGGGATCATCCGGCGGTCCGACAGCCCCTGGGCTTCCCCCCTGCACATGGTGCCCAAAGCGACGGGGGGCTGGAGACCGTGCGGCGACTACCGCAGGCTGAACGAGGCTACCACACCGGACCGCTACCCTGTGCCGCACATTCAGGACTTTGCGGCAAACCTGCACGGCGCCCGGATCTTCTCCAAGGTCGACCTTGTCCGAGGGTACCATCAAATCCCGATGCATCCTGACGACGTCCCCAAAACGGCTCTCATCACCCCGTTTGGCCTCTTCGAGTTCCTCCGCATGCCGTTCGGCCTGAAGAATGCCGCACAGACGTTCCAGTGGTTAATGGACGCGGTGGGACGGGACCTGGACTTCGCGTTCATCTATTTGGATGACATCCTCATAGCCAGCGGCAGTCGTCAGGAACATCTGTCCCACCTCCGTCAACTCTGCGCCCGACTGAGTGAGTACGGTCTTACAATCAACCCTGCCAAATGCCAGTTCGGACTTGATACCATTGACTTCCTGGGCCACAGGATTACTAAAGACGGGGCAGCCCCTCTGCCCGCTAAGGTAGATGCGGTCCGCCACTTCCCCCGACCCACCACGATCAAAGGCCTTCAGGAATTCGTAGGTATGGTCAATTTCTACCGCCGCTTCCTCCCTTCAGCTGCCCGGATCATGCGCCCCCTGTTCGCCCTGATGTCGGGTCCGAGCAAGGACATTACCTGGGACGAGGAGTCCGCCGCCGCTTTCGTTCAAACGAAGGAAGCTTTGGCTGACGCCGCAATGCTAGTACATCCCAGAATGGACACCCCTACCGCCCTCACAGTGGACGCATCAAACACGGCAGTCGGTGGGGTGCTGGAGCAGCTCATCGCAGGTCGCTGGCAACCCCTGGCGTTTTTCAGCAAACACCTGCGGCCACCCGAGCTCAAGTACAGTGCTTTTGACCGGGAACTGTTGGCGCTCTACCTGGCAATCCGGCATTTCAGGTACTTCCTAGAAGGTCGGCCCTTCACCGCGTTCACGGACCACAAACCGCTTACCTTTGCGTTTACGAAAGCATCCGACCCCTGGTCATCCCGCCAGCAACGCCACCTGTCCTACATCTCTGAATACACAACGGATGTCCGGCACGTCTCGGGTAAGGACAATGTCGTGGCGGATGCGCTCTCTCGCCCTACCGTTCATGCCCTTTCCCAAGGGGTAGACTTTGAGGCACTGGCAGAGGCACAGCAGGTAGATGAGGAGATTCCGAGTTACAGGACTGCAGTCTCTGGTTTGCAGCTCCAGGACCTCCCCGTGGGCCCAGGTGAGAGGACCCTACTCTGTGACGTCGCCACCGACCAGCCCCGTCCGGTCGTCCCCGCAGCCTGGCGGCGACGTGTTTTCGACTCCATTCATAACTTGGCGCATCCCTCCATCCGGACAACTGTCCGGCTGGTTTCCAGCAGGTTCGTTTGGCACGGTCTCCGCAAACAGGTCAGTGAATGGGCCAGAACGTGCATGCACTGCCAGACGGCCAAGGTTCAGCGGCACACCAAAGCCCCACCGCAGCAGTTCCATCCCGCCCACCGGCGTTTCGACCACATTCATGTGGATATCGTGGGCCCCCTGCCAGTGTCGTGCGGAGCGCGTTACCTCCTGACTATCGTGGACCGGTTCACAAGATGGCCAGAGGCGGTCCCGCTCACCGACACCACCTCCGAATCTTGCGCCCGAGCCCTGCTCGCCACCTGGATATCCCGCTTTGGTGTACCAGCCCACATTACCTCCGACAGAGGCGCCCAGTTCACCTCCAGCCTGTGGTCAGCTATGGCCAGCCTTTTGGGGACTCAGCTGCACCACACCACTGCCTACCACCCACAGTCGAACGGGCTAGTGGAGCGTTTCCACCGTCACCTGAAGTCGGCCCTCATGGCCCGCCTGCGAGGAGCCAACTGGGCGGACGAGCTTCCCTGGGTCATGCTCGGCATCCGCACAGCGCCCAAGGACGACCTGCACGCCTCGTCGGCCGAGTTGGTATACGGCGCGCCCCTGGCCGTCCCCGGGGAGTTCCTACCAGCCCCGAGGGGGCAAGAGGAAGAACCCACTGCAGTCCTGGGCAGACTTCGCGAGAAGCTCGGTAACCTGGCCCCCATACCCACTTCACAGCATGGGCGGCACCCGACCTGCGTACCCAAAGACCTACGGAACTGTAAGTTTGTGTTTGTACGAAGGGGCGGGCATCGGCCACCGCTGCAGTGGCCATACGAGGGGCCGTTTACGGTGCTCCGGAACAACGGGTCCACGTTCGTGCTGGACGTTGGGGGGAAGGAGGAGGTTTTCACGGTGGACCGCCTCAAGCCGGCCCATGTGGACCTGGCGCAACCGGCCGAGTTTCCGGCGCCTCGGCGCAGAGGCCGACCTCCCAAGCAGGTTCTGCCCCAGGCTGTGGACATTGGGGGGTGTATCGCCGGTTCTGGGGGGGGGTTATGTAGCGCCTCATTTCCTAGCGTATCCGAACTGACTCACAATTAGATAGCCTACGGGGGTTTGCGAGCACAGAGCTTTGGAGCCTCTTCGCCATGGGGGGCCGGTTGACAGAGGCTTAAAAGTGAGGCTGAAGTTTTCGAATAAAGTTTTTCCTTCGACTGCAGTTACCGACTCCGTGTCGTAATTTTAGCGCTGCTTGTAGCACACCGCTACAGCATAACACTTCACAGTGCCAGCGATTGGGGTTCATCGCCCACTGCTGTCTGTAAGGGGTTTGCACATTCTCCTCGTGACTTCATGGATTTCTCTGGGGGTGCTCCGGTTTCCTCCCACCTTTTGCGGGCGTGCTATGTTAGTGCCAGAAGCGTGGCGGCGTATGTAGGCTGCCGCCAGCACATCCTTGCACTGTGTTGGTCGGTGGAAACAACACCTTTTACTCTACATTTTGATGTACGTATGACAAGTAAAGCTAATCTTCCAGACTTCTGAGTGAAGAAGCGTGGCTCATGACGCAGGCTATTGTATAAGAGTTAAGCGGAGTTCTCTGCTTTCAACTTAAAGGTCCTGCAGGACAAGGGATCTTTACCTGGTGGCCTGCCAATATTTATCCTTCACAGAACTTTACTAAAAGAAGGTCATTATCTCCTCACGCAGCAGTTTGAGGGAGCTTGCTGAGAGCATTCTGACTGCTCTACTTCTAATCTGCAAAAATGGCTGCATTTCAAACAGCTTCACTGACTGCAGGTTGAGAGGTGTGAAATAAACAGGGAATCTCTTCCCCTTTGTGCCTCCCTCTCAGTTGTAGCTTTCTAATTGCAGTTATTTTTAGGCACATGGGTGGGAGAGCTATGGAGGGAGGGCTACGGTCTGGGTACTGGTAGATGTGTGAAGCAGAAAAGCAGGCCAGCAGGAACTAGGTGAGCCAAAGGGCCTGTTACTGTGCAGTAGTGATTGAGTCATAAAATACTACAGCACAGAAACAGGCCTTTCAGCCCATCTAGTCTGTGCTGATCTGTTATTCTGCCTAGTCCCATCAATCAACTCGACCTGGAACACAGCCCTCCATATCCCTCCCACCCATGTACTTACCCAAACTTCCTTTATCCACATCCACCTCTTGCACTGACAGCTCGTTCCACACTCACACCACCTTCTGAGTGAAGAAGTTTCCCCTCTGGCTCCCCTTAACTTTTTCACCTTTCTCCCTTAGCCTATGACCTCTCGTTCTAGTCTCACCCAACATAAGTACATTGGGAAGAAACCTACTTGTGTTTACCTTATCCATACACCTCATAAATTTTGTAAGTAATCTATGAATTATATGATCTATGGCTCTACACATTTAAACTATTTGCAGTGGTGCCCAGCAAATCCCCAAGTGGGTGGATGGAAACTGTCCCAACAAGGCTGACGAAATCTGTGAAGTCAGTGAGAATGAAAACTTGAAATAAATCTGAAGATGTTTGAGTTGCTCAGCAAACTGGCCAGTATCTGTCGAGAGAGAGAGGGGGTAGAGAGAGCATTTTATCATAACAATTTTCCATTAGAACTAAAATGTTCCCTCTCTCTCTCTCTACAAATGTTACCTGACCTGTTGAGTTTCTCCAGCACTTGGTATCTGATTTCAGATTTCCTACATCAGCGGTATTTTATTTCTGGGAAGAAGAGGTGCTACAATGGTTAGTTAATATGATATGGCCTGTCATACACCACCAGCAAAAATGTAAAAATTATCCACATTTCTACAGCAACACACACAAAATGCTGGAGGAACTCAGCAGGCCAGGCAGCGTCTATGAAAATGAATAAGATTTGGCTGAGACGCTTCTTCAGGACTGGAAAGGAAGGGGGAAGACCCCAAAATATAAAGGTGGGGCGGCAGGGGAAGGAGGCTAGATGGAAGGTGATAGATGAAACCAGGTCGTTTGGAAAGGTCAAGGGCTGAAGAAGAAGGAATCTGATAGGAGAGGAGAGTGGACCATGGGAGAAAGGGAAGGAGAAGGCAACCCAGGGCAAGATGATAGACAAGTGAGAAGGGGCAAAAGGTCAGAGTGGGGAAATTACCGACATTCAGCAGTAACATATGAAGGAGATGGAAATCTTTCTGAAAATTTTTAGATAAAGCATTTGATATGCTGATAAGAATGATAGCTTCATCCAATTGTTTTTAAATTGAGTCGTGTGTCCAGAACGCTGTTTTGAAATAGCAGATTAGCCTGCATAGGGGAAGGGAAGTGTTAGTTAATAAACGTGAGTAAGTAATTCGGTTAATCACTCTTGAAGGGATGCACCTAGTGCTGGGTCGGACATGCCGAGCTGATGAAAAGCTATTGGCTAATTGAGTGCGCTTTGTGTTGAGAGCAAGGCTGACAGGGCAGAAGCACAAAGCAAGAGAATATCGTGGCTGGTGAAACAAAATTCAGATGGAGCAAGATTTTACTCCCTGTCCTGATGACAATCAAATATAGGATGACAAAATTGTACGCATGGATAGGGCAAATTAGATGAATCATGATGTTGAAGGGGCAGTCCTTTCACTCGTAGTTTCCTTTGATTTCAGAGGAATGGAGAGAAGTCGAAAAGAGAAGCGACTGACTTGATTGACAGGCTCTGCAGCATCCTGGAGCAGCGCAAAATGAAGCTGATCAAGTCAATTGAGGACAGCCAAAGCTCAAAGCTGGAGAGGCTGCATTACCAGATGGATGAATATCAGGGAATGTTGGAGAATAGCGGACTGGTGGGCTATGCTCAGGAAGTTCTGAAGGAAACAGACCAATCCTGCTTTGTGCAGACAGCAAAGCAGCTGCACACGAGGTAGGTCCACTAAAGTTATTTTCTATAGCTCACAGGATTTCAAAGTTTGTTTTATTATCAATGTATATATTTATAGCCATATACTACCTTGAGGTTCATTTTCTTGCAGACATTGACAGGAAAATAAAGAAATGCAATAAAATTAATGAAAAAATAACAAAGACTAACAACCAATGTGCAAAAGGAGACAAATCATGAAAACAATAAAAATATAGTAAATAATACTGAGCAAAAATATTGTCCTGACAGAGGGTCAGTATGGTAATGTAAAGCTATTTCTGTGCCAGCAACCCAGGTTTAATTCCACTGCTGTCTGTAAGGAGTTTGCAGGTTCTCCCTATGTCTATGTGGGTTTCCTCTGTGTGCTCCAGTTTCCTCCCAAATTCCAAAAACGTTTGGGTTACCAGGTTAATTGGTCACTTTGCTATAATTAGGCAGTGCAGGCTCATTGGGTTGGCAGGGCCTGTCACTGTGCTGTATCTCTAAATAATTTAAATATTTCTTGAGAGGATGAAACTAAGCTGTACTCTCAACTTTGGCAGTGTATGTAGAAACTCCCTAAGTCATCTCAGAGCATTTTTTTATGGGAAAAAAAGTACTCTAGGATGATTCAGGGTTATTCTACATACTCTACCACTGTAACATACACAAAATGCTGGAGGAACTCAGCAGGTCAGACAGCATCTATGGAAATGAATAACCTGCCGATGTTTTGGGCTGAGACCTTCTTCAGGACTGGATGCCAGAATAAAAAGGTATGAGGAGGGAAAGGAGGGTAGCTGGATGGTGATAGAAAAAGCCAAGTGGGTAGCCAAAGGTACAGGGATGGAGAGGAAGGAATCTGGTAGGAGAGGAGAGTGGACCATTGGAGAAAGGGAAAGAGGAGGGGACCCGGGGGAAATGATAGGGAGGCAAGAAGAAGTGATAGGCAGGTCAAAATGTTGACCGTACTCATTTCCTAGATGCTGCCTGGCCTGCTGAGTTTCTCCAGCATTTTGTGTGTTTTGTTTTGGTTTCCAGCATCTGCAGATTTTCTCATCTTTGTGAAAAGAAGTAAAAGGCCAGAGATGGGAATGGAAGTGGGGGAGGGGGGGGGGGAGAAATCAATATTCATGCCATGGGGCTACCCTGAAGAGTTATGAGGTATTGTTCCTCGAACCTGGGGGTAGACTCATCTTGGCGCAAGAGGAGGCCAGGGACTGACTTGCTGGAGCATTACTCTAACAAAGTATTATAATTTTGTTGAAAGGCTGAGGATTGATGAGTTGTGCCTACTTCTATTGCATCAATATCTGCCTGGTTTTTCTTCCAAACTTTAAACAATAGTTACATGAAGTAAATCCCAAATGCCTCTCTCAATACGTTTCAAATGCATGGAGATCCATTAAACTGGAAGAGCTGAGTTGTAGAGCAGATTGAACCTGTGGCGATGGGGTGAACCTTTCCTCGGACTTTGTTTGAAATCTTTCCAGTGCATTTGTTAAGAAACTCTTGATAAAGAGTGATTGATAAATTTAGTCCGAAGACTTCAGAATCAAATTTATTATCACTGAGATATGTAATGGACTTTGTTGGTTTGTGGCACCAATACTGACTCAGTAATGACTCGGAGTTACAAAATCAATGAAATGGTGCAAGACGAATAATAAGATGGCGCTCATGGACCATTTAGAAATCTGATGGTAGAGTGGATAAAGATGTCCTTAAAACATTGAGTGTGGGTCTTCTTAGTAGTAACCTGTAGAGGGCATGCCCTGGACAGTGAAGGCTGGCCACTGCCTGGACACAAGGCCAACATCCGGAGATGGAGCTTGCGATCTGTTTATGGCCAGCTTTGAGTGGAGATGTCACCGGCATCTCACCGGGAGGTCGTTGGAGAAGAGCTGCTGGCTCTGCTCAGTTTTGCATAACCAGTGCCACCAGCACGGTTAATGCTGAGCCACTGTTCTGAGCAGCTTGCTTCATTAGCTCACTGTAACGGTTGCTGTAAACTGTTCAGAGTCTCATATTTCATTCGGCTGAATCCAGTTTATGGGTGGCTTCCTGCCAACTGAGTCCACTCCATCTGCAGAAGTCGTTTAAAGTGCACCAGGGTGAAGGGGAGTGGTAGTGAACACGTTCAGTGATGGGTAGGAGTAACTGCTTTCTAAATTAGAAATGCGAACTATCAAGCTGCTTGGACGTTGAGAGGTGGCGAATTTAGTCAAAAAGAAAAGTGGTGTTTGTGTGTGAAGTTTAGGAAGCTAAAATCAAACAGAGCCCCGTGACAATTATAACATAGCCAGAAAGCAACTCAAGAAGGGAATTAGGAAAGCCAGAAGGAGCTTCTTTGCAAGTAGATTAAAGGGATCCCTTGGCTTTCTATACATACATCAAGAGCAAGAGGGCAGCAAATGAGGAGATATGGCCACTGAAGGATAAAGAAGGGATCTAGTGATTTTAGGCAGAGGATGTGGATGAAGTCCTAAATGAGAGCTTCACATAATTATTAACTAAGGAGGAGAGGGAGATCAATGTAGATCATACCAACATGCTAGAGCTTTACAAAATAAAGAAAGTAGTGTTGAGACTCTTAAAGCACATTACAATGGATCAACCTGATTGGATATGCCCTAGGGTACTGAGGCATGCAAGAGGTGAGATTGCTGGGGCCTTGACCAGTATTGTCATGTCCTGTCTAGCTTGGTGAGGTCCTGAAGGGCTGGTGAATAGCTACTGTTATTCAAGGAGGAGAATAGGAATAATCCTGGAAGCTATAGGCCAGTGAGACTCATGTTAATGGTAATTAAGTTGTTGAAGAGGATTTAAGTTAGAGATAGGATCTATGAGTGTAAAGGGGTTTTTTTTTCTTTGTTACTGTTGGGAAAGGGGTTCCTTTTGTTAACTAGCAGGAATGCTAATTTACTGATAATGAGAATGGTATTCCTTTGTAAACCAAATGGGGATTAATGTTCTTTCTTCTGAGTCTGTAAGCTTTTGTTGACGGGCTTTTGGGCAGATCGGCGCGAGGGGGTCGAGAGAGAGGACGCAATGCTCTAAGCTGGGCGAGGATCAGACCCCAAAGGGGGGTCCGAGGCCGGGAGATTCTCCGAGGAGGGGGGGGGGATGAAGCTAGATGTGCTTGGTTGACCACTCGGAGGGTCCTGAGCTGTTTGGAGAGTCAAGGAGTTCGGAGGGTCCTGAGCTGCGAGTCGAGGAGTTTGGAGGGGATCGAATGGTGGCCAGAAGACTTCAGAAATTGAGCTCCAACGGCTGTGCACGAAGTGGTTTGGACTTTGATAAGTTTGGCGCCTTTTCTTTAATTTTCTCTTCATATATACTGTATCGTTATTAATCACTTAGTTATAGTAATCTTTATAAATTGTACTCATTTAATCGCATATGGTGTACTGTCTGTTTTTGGGCGAGGCGGGGACATCACACAGCATCCACACCAGCTGATTACCCAGTTTGGCGGGGCCGAAGGCTGCTCCCCCTAGACAAGAACGAGCTGAGCGAGCCTGAGGCGACCCAGGGAGTTACATGAGCATTTGGAAAACAATGTAGTTAGGGACAGTCAGCATGGCTTTGACCAGGCAGAACAGGGCCATTCTCCATGTAGAAAAAATCCACAGTCCTACCTTTTCTTTCCTTTTCACCCCTTCAAAATCTCAAAAACTAACTTGATTAAACTTTTTGGGAGAAGATATGGGAGTTTGAAAGACCAGATTGATAACAGGCTTCTTCCCCACTGCTTTCACACTCCTCAGCCAACATCCATATTCCCTTCCCAGTGGTGCTGCCACGTTCGCATACTCTTAACTCCACCTCTCTCAGTAATTCCACTGTTGTCACTTTCTATTTTTGCACTGCTTCACATTACACTCCAATCTTTGCCCCATTCTGCTGTTCTATGCTCACTGTTGTACTTACTATGACTAAGGAATTTTATTGCAACGTGGTGTGCATGACAGTAATCTAATCTATTCAATTTAAGTGTTGAACCTTGAAATAGCTTTGTCCACGGGGAAAGTGGTTTATTATTATGTGTACTGAGATACAGTGAGGAACTTTGTCATGCATGTCATCCATACAGATCATTCCAAAGCGTAAGTATATCGAGGTAGTACAGAGGGAAAAGCAATAACAGAGTGCAGAATATTACGTTACAGTTACAGAGAAAATGTAGTGCTGGTGGACAAACAAGGCACAAGGGCAATGGTGAGGTAGATTGAGAGATCAAGAGTTCATCTTGATCATATAAGAGGTCCGCTCAAGAATCTTATAACAGCAGAACAGAAGCTAGTGGAGCATGTCATCAAGCATTTGTATCCTCTGCCTAATGGAAGGAGGGAGGAGAGAGACTGACCAGAGTGGGTGGGGGAGGGGGGCATCATTAATTATGTTGATTGCTTTCCTGAGAGTGGCAAGTGTAATCGGGAGGGGAGTCTGCTTTTTGTGATGGACTGAGATGGTTTCCCATCTCACTCCAATTTCCTATGGTTTTGGGCAGAGCTGTTGCTGCACCAAACTGTGAAGCATCTCGATAAGATGCTCTCTAAAGAGCACCTATAAAAATTGTTGAGGTCCAAACTGGACATTCCTTCGCCTTCTGAGGAAACAGGGGTGTAGGTATGCTTTCTTGGTCATAGTGTCAGTGTGATTGGACCAGGAAAAGCTACTGGTGTTACTTACATCTAGGTACATGAAGCATTCACCAATCTCCACCTCAACACAAGTGGGTATGTACTCCACCCTGCTTTCTGAGATCGGTGGCCAGCTTTCCTTTGCTGTCATTGAGGGAAAGGTGAGTGAAAGTTCTATGTTCCATGTGTAGATGATGACTGCCTTTATATCAAACTGGCAACATTGAAAATTACACTGTAGATGATGTTTGCATGCTAGATTCCTGTTAACACCATTTGGAGGAATTCTTTGATGGAATAAAGGTTCGAGTTAGAATGAACCCCATATATTATAATCCAGTAATGAACAGAAATCTGATCCATCACTGCTGAAACCATCAGTGCATTCTGTAACTGACTTTCCAAAGGTGCTATGGGCCTCATGATAGGACAAACACTTGTGCCCATGTTGTACCACTGGCCATTTTGTTTGGTAAACTTATGAGTAATCCTTTGTTTAGCATTAGTTTTAATAAATTGACTTTTAGTTCCTAGGGACTGAGTCTTAAAGTTTTACTTACAGTGGTCCAAGGAAGTATAATTGTTCTATATTTGATACTAATGTGGCTTTCATTTAAAAAAATGGCATTAGGAACAGCAGCAGGGGAAGGTTACCTGTCCCTTCAACAGTCAAGGTTAAAGATTGTTTATTGTCATTCTTCAGTACACAAGTGTAAAGGAAAACAATGATTCTTACTCCAGATCCAAAACAGCATTATAAAGAAACACTATATATAAGTACATGTACAGCTAGGGTGCACAGTACTGTATTTGTCAACGTGGAGCGGAGAGCGAGTTTGTAAATCTGGCAGGAGCAAAGGATTTTAGGAATGCCATGGGTGGAGGTAAGGAGGGGGTGTGAGACAGCTAGCAGAGGAGGAGTTCCAGGGCAGAAGTGGCATGGGTGCTGACGCGCCCACCCCTGAGATACCAGGCAAGGTTATTTGATTCCAGACAATTGGTTTATTGAACATTGCAGAATATCTCTCTGGTGTTTCCCACTCTCTTCCCTTTCCTTTCACTTTCCCCAACCATTATTACTGTGGTAGCTTCTACTTTACAAAAGGACCACTCGCCAAGTTCATGGCCAAAAGAACATCTTTATCTGGAATGGCAGATGATATTTACAATAAGAGGCTTTCAGGTACCTCGTGCAGTATGGGTGGTGGAACTACGTACAATGCACACCGGGAGTAAAACCCGGCCGACCCCGGAACCAACCTCTCGTTACTAACAGCTTCCCGATTAGTATTAACTTACTTTTAATAATACTCACATTACAACAATTACCCTCTCCCTGCCCCCTTCCCACTCTCAGTCCACAGTAGAGACCCATATCAGCATCAGGCTTAGCATCACTCACATACAGTAGATTATTTTTTTAATTTTGCGGCGGCAGCACAGTGCAATACATTAAAATTACTACAGTACAGTGCCAAAGTCTTAGGCACATAACCATAAAGGGAAGCTAGTTGCAGGGGTATCTGTATATAAGGTGATTCTGAGATTATGGCTGATCTACTTTAGTACTATCTCCTGTGACTCTTCTGATATTAAGGAATCTATCTTGAATGAACTCAACAATTCAGTTTCTACGGCGGATGATTGCAAAGGTTCATCAGCATTTGGCTAAAGAAATTGTTTCCCAAACGGTTCAGCTCTTGTTTTGTTCCCAGTCTGCTCCTTGCGGCCCTATGACATAGGAGCAGAAATAGGCCATTCAGCCCGTTTGAGTTTGCTCTGCCGTTCGGTCATAGGAACACAGAAACATAGAAATCTATAGTACGTTACAGGCCCTTCGGCCCACAATGTTGTGCCAATCATGTAATCTACCCTAGAAACTGCCTAGAATTTCCCTACTGCATAGCCCTCTATTTTTCTAGGCTCCATGTATCTATCTAAGAGTCTCCTAAAAGAGCCCATTGTATCTACCTCTACACCATCACTGGCAGTGCATTCCACACACCTGCCACTCTCTGTGTGAAAACTTACCTTAAAACTATGCCCCCTCGTGTTAGCCATTTCAGCCCTGGGAAAAATAAAGGCTAATTTATTATTCCCTCTCAAGCCCATTCTATGCCTTCTCCCCATAACTGTTGACACTCCTATTGATCAAGAAATTAGCCACCTATGCTTTAAAAATGCCCAATGTCTTGGCCTTTACAGCTGTCTGTGGTAAAGAATTCCACAGATTCAGCACCCTCAGGCTAAAGAAATTCCTCCTCATCTCTGTTCTAATGGAGATATCCTTTTATTCCCTCTGGTTCTAGACTCGCTAATGAACAACTTCTCCATGTCCACTCTGTCTAGGCTTCTCAATATTTAGTAGGTTTTTCAATGAGATTTTCCGCCTTATCTTTCAGAACTTCAGCAGATACAAGCAAAAAGCCGTCAAATACTGCTCACGTGTTAGCCCTTTTCATCCCTGTGATTATTCTTGTAAACCTCTATAGGACCATCTCCAATGTCAGCACAACCTTCCCTAGCTATGGGGCCGAAAACTGCTCTCAGTACTCCAGATGTGGTCAGACCAAAATCTTATCAAGCTTCACCATTACATTCTTGCTTTTATATTCCAGCCCTCTCGAAGTGAATGCTAATATTGACTCAACCTGCAAGTTAACCTGCACTCGGATTCCCAAGTTCCTTTGCACCTCTGATTTCTGAATTCTCCTCCCATTCAGAAGTACATTTTAATCCTTCTTCCGAAGTGCATGACTCTGCACTTCCTTACTCTGTGTTCCATCTGCCACTCCTCCCAACTTATCCAAGTCCTTTTGCAGACTCCCTGCTTCCTCAACACTACCTGCCCCTCCAAGTTATCTTTGTATCATCTGCAAATTTGGCCACAATGCCACCAATTCCATCATCCAGATCATTAACATATAACATGAACAGTACCAGACCCAACACCACTGGTCACCTGTCTCGCTGACTTGTCTAACTTTAGTCTTTTCAGCGCCTCCCAAGCACCTCCTTGTCAGTAGTAGTGAGTGCACTCACCTCTGCCCTCTGACTCTGGAATTCCTGGCATGTTGCTGGTGTCTGCCACATGAAAGAATGACTCAAAAATTCTCATTCAGTTCTGTAAGGAAAGAGTTAAATTTGATTCCTCCTTGCGATATGCTGCAGTAAAATGGAAGTCTGAAACACAACATTGTACCAGCTTGAAATGTGGTGAAGATCTGGTCTTGCCTTTACAGACCAATGTTTCGTCGCTGTTTTGAATGGCTATCATTAAGATTAGATACTGGTGAAGGATGTTTTCCTCCTTGCACGCCTACTGTCACTGTTTATAAATTGTGGGTGTCTAGGGTGAATGTTGTGTAAGATAAAAAGCAGTCCTGAAAGGTATAAACAAGGTCAATCTCTTTGTGCAAAGGGGGAGTTTTCTCTTAGGCCGGGTCTCAGCTGGTGCTAAGAGTTGGACGTCAAGAGAGACAGGGAGAGAGAAAGGATGCCCGATCTGTATTTCCCTTTGGCATTGTACAGCTCAGTTTATTACGTGGATGACAAATATCACTTTGTTTTTCTTTGTACTGCTACCTCATTAATCATTTGCAAATGCTTTATATAATTCCAATAAAGTGAATTCATGTGGCCTTTATCATGTGTACATAATGGGTAAAGCCCTCCCAATCCCTGAGCACATCTACATGAAATGTTGCCGTAGAAAAGCAGCATTCATCAGCAAAGATCCTCACCTCCCAGGCCATGCACTTGCTGCTGCCATCAGGCAGAAGGTACAAGAGCCTCAGGACTCACACCAGCAGGTTCAAGAACAGTTACCAGCATGAGAGAATCTCAGGGTTGTATAGTAATAAATTTTCCTTTGAACTTTGAACACAGAGTACCTCCATTGTTTGCAAATACTGCTTGCTGAATCAGGAAAGAACATATAATGAATTTTAAAACATTTTTGTTACAAGTTCTTCTGCCATTTCTTTGTTCACCATTACTACCACTTCCGTGTCTTCTTCTAGTAGTTCTGTGTTCACTCTTCCCTCTCTTTTAAACTTCTGGTATCTTGCTTTATAGTATTTGCTACCTTATCGTCATAATTAATTTTTTCACCCCTGGGGATGTCAGGGGTAAGTTTTTGGTGTTGGGTGTGTGAAATGCACTGCCAGCAACGGTGGTAGAGGCAGATACAATAGGGTCTTTCAGGAGACTCTTAGATAGATACACAGAGCTTAGAAAAATAGAGGGCTATGCACTGGGGAAATTCTAGGCAGTTTCTAGGGTAGATTACATGGTTAGCACAACATTGTGGGCCAAAGGGCCTGTAATGTGCTGTAGATTTCTATGTTCTAATTGTTTTTTTAGTTACCTACTGTTGGAATTAGGATTAGAATTCACTTATTATTGTTTGTCTTACATACGGTTTACACAGATCAAATCATTACACAGGGCACTGAGGTAGTTTAATAACAGAATGCAGAATAAAGTGTAACAGCTACAGAGAAAGTACAGTGAAGGTAAACGATAAGGTGCAAGATCATAATGAGGTATATTCTGAGGTCAAGATACTAAGGTACCATTTAATAGTCTTGTAATATTAGGAATTGAATCTGGGTTGTTGGTACTGTAAAGCATTATGCTAACCACTACACTACCATGCAGCTTCAGGTATTGGTTATTAAAAGCTTCCTAATCCTTCAGTTTCCAACTAGTTATTAAAAAATATTGTATGCCCTCTCTTTTGCTGTTATGCCTGAAACCAGTCTAATGAATCTTCGTGGCAAGCAAATCCTTTCATAGGTAAGGAAACCAAAACTACACAATAGGAATTACTAGGTGCAGTCACATTAAAGCTCTATACAATTACAGTAAGTCCTAATTCCTTCAGTATTCAAATCCTGTCATAAATAGTATCGATGACACAGTAGAAAAACCCATTGTATGTTCCACAAACCTGGGCCTACTAACCTTTTGAGAAGAAGGAAAAGCTTTTTCTATTACTTTCTTTGTCATGCTTTTGTGGTTCCACCTACCTTTGACAAGGTTGTTCTTTTTCATTTGTCCTTTGTCCTCTTTGTCTGCATGAAGAAAAGACTTGATGACTGAGGCATTATTTGTGTTTCAGGATCCGAATGGCCACTGAGTCACTGAAAACCTTCCAGCCGGCTGCAGAGCCTTCCTTCACAGAGTTCACTCTGGACGTGTCTAGAGAGGAGGAGCTGCTAAAAGAATTGTCTTTCACAAATGGTGAGTGCAAACTGTTCCTCGTGCCACCTCAGGATATGTCCACTTGGTTATCAGTCCACAGACAAACTTTCTGCTTACCTTCTATGTCACTACCATCTACATCAGAAAGCTTTTCTTTCATTGCACAATTTGGTTGTGAACGAAAACTGTGGCTTAGTCAACTGTGGTCAGCCAATGGTGTACACCAGAAATTAAAAAAAGACCATGTCTCTATTTTCTTGCCTTATTACAGAAATGAAAGCCTTTCCTTTTGCATCCAATGCCCTTGTGAAAGTACAAACCAACCAGATGAACAATAGACACAAGAGGTACTGCAGATGCTGGAAATCTAGAGCAGTACACACAATATGCTGGAGGAGCTCAGCAGGTCAGGCAGCATCTGTAGATGGGAATAAACAGTCGACGTTTCAGGCCACAACCCATCATTGAGTGTCGGTGAAGTGTCTCAGCCTGAAACGTTGACTGTTTATTCCCATCTATAGATGCTGCCTGACCACATGATCAATAAAATTCCTCTTCTTTCTTTGCCAAAGCTAGGTATCTTATGCAGAGAGGCACCTAAGTATGATTGGACCCATTTCCCATTCCGCCATCCTTCGAGCCAATGAGTCAGCTCACCTATTTATTTTAAGTAGCAAACAGTTTTGAACTTTGTGCTGTTGACAATTAAAATACACACTCACTACACAACCAGCAGACACACGTGGAGGCAAAAATGTATAAAGAATTAGGAGAAAAACGCAAGTCATTCAGGTTTTGGTGAGGATAGAGATGTGATGTTTGCTTAGGAATTTCTTTCGCTAGAAGGTGGTGAATCTGTGGAATTCATTGCCACAGACGATTGTGGAAGGCGTCATTGGATGTACTTAAAGTGGAAGTTGACCGGTTCTTGATTGGTAAGGGTGTCAAAGGCTACAGGGAGAAGGCAGGAGGATGAGATAATAAATCAGCCATAGTGGATTGGGTCAAATGGGCTAACTCTGCTCCTAAGTGTTATGGTCTCATGGAAAGTTGGTAAGATCCATATAAGGGAGACGATGGAAACAACTTCTGTTTAAACTCTGATACTAATGAAGCACTCTGGTTCTGTTGGCAGCGTAAGACAATCTCTGGCCCTGCCTAATGTGTGAGATTGAGGTGTAAGCCTGCCTCGAAACCCCCCTGTTTGTGTGGATACTGCGTGATGTGTTACCCTGTTACAAATCAGTGCCACGAAATAACAGACAGTACACTGCATACAATTAAACTCAATCCCACAGTGTGTATGGAACCGGAGGAGACAGCAGAGGGACTTAATGGGTACTTTGCTTCTGTGTTTACTATGGAAAAGGATCTTGGCCATTGTAGGGATGACTTGCAGCAGATTAAAAAGCTTGAGCATGTAGATATTAAGTAAGAGGATGTGCTGGAGGTTTTGGAAAGTATCAAATTGGATAAGTCACGGAGACCAGGTGAGATGTACTCCAGGCAACTGTGGGAGGTGAGGGAGGGGATTGCTGAACCTCTGGCGATGATCTTTGCATCATCAATGGGGACAAGAGAGGTTCCGGAGGATTGGAGGGTTGTGGGTGTTGTTCCCTTATTCAAGAATGGGAATAGAGATAGCCCAGGAAATCATAGACCAGTGATCCTTCAGTGGTTGGAAAGTTGATGGAAAAGATCTTGAGAGGCAGGATTTATGAACATGTGGAGAGGCATAATATGATTAAGAATAGTCAGCATGGCTTTGTCAAAGGCAGGTCGTGCCTTACGAGCCTGATTGAGTTTTTTGAGGACGTGACTAAACACATTGATGAGGGTAGAGCAGTAGGTGTAGTGTATATGGTTTCAGCAAGGTATTGGATAAGGTACCCCATTCAAGGCTTATTGAGAAAGTAAGGAGGCATGGGACCCAAGGGGACCTTGCTTTGTGGATCCAGAATTGGCTTGCCCAGAAAGCAAAGAGTGGTTATAGACAGGTTATGTTCTGCTTGGAGGTCAGTGAACAGTGGTGTGCCTCAGGGATCTGTTCTGGGACCCCGTCTCTTCATGATTTTTATAAATGACCTGGATGAGGAAGTGGAGGGATGGGTTAGAAAATTTGCTGATGACACAAAGGTTGGTGGTGGTGTGGATAGTGTAGGGGGCTGTCAGAGGTTACAGCAGGACATCGATAGGATGCAAAACTGGGCTGAGAAATGGCAGATGAAGTTCAACCCAGATAAGTGTGAGGTGGTTCATTTTGATAGGTCAAATATGATGGCAGAATATAGTATTAATGGTAAGACTCTTGGAAGTGTGGAGGATCAGAGGGATCCTGGGGTCCGAGTCCATAGGACACTCAAAGCTGCTGTGCAGTTTGACTGTGTGGTTATGAAGGCATACGATGCATTGGTAATGTTACAGCTGTATAGGACCCTGGTCAGACCCCACTTGGAGTACTGCGCTCAGTTCTGGTCACCTCACTACAGGAAGGATGTGGAAACTTTAGAAAGGGTGCAGAGGAGATTTACAGGAATGTTGCCTGGATTGGGGAGCATGCCTTATGAGAACAGGTTGAGTGAACTTGGCCTTTTCTCCTTGGAACGACAGAAGATAAGAGGTGACCTGATAGAGGTGTATAAGATGATGAGAGGCATTGATCGTGTGGATAGTCAGAGGCTTTTTCCCAGTGCTGAAATGGCTAACATGAGAGGGCACAGTTTTAAGGTGCTTGAAGTAGGTACAGAGGCGATGTCAGGGATAAGTTTTTTATGCAGAGAGTAGTGAGTGCGTGGACTGGACTGCCGGGGATGGTGGTGGGAGCGGATACGATAGGATCTTTTAAGAGACTCCTGGATAGGTACATGGAGCTTAGAAAAATAGAGGGCTGTGGGTAACCCTAGGTAATTTCTAAAGTAAGTACATGCTCAGCACAGCATTGTGGGCTGAAGGGCCTCTATTGTGCTGTAGGTTTTCTGTGTTTCTATGCAATTAAACAATTTAGCTTTATAATTCTTAATTTGAATGAAGGAGTTAGTAAAGAAAAAGCAAAAAAGGAAAAGGCCTATTTTAATGAACCAGTCTAACGTGCACAAGTTGGAGCTCACGGTTTTGCCTTTGCTGATCCTCCTTCAATCTCCCCGGCCTTCGTTGGATCATGGCCCTGCTCTGTGTCAAGTCCTACAACCTCGTCTCTCTGCCATCTTCTCCCTTCATCTCCTGCCGAAACAAAGACCCAGCTTACACTGCCCTCATTGGGCGGCTCACATTCCAAAGCACCCGTTATCTCTCACCGTAACTGCTCCTACAGAAAGACCATTACGTTACCAGTGAAACCTTTCTCCAGGTGTTACACTATTAAAATGGTTAGTATTCCAATGTTCCTTGGAAATCTTCATCATAAATACTTGACCTTGAGTAATTGAGAATTTGTCTGAACTTTGTTACGTGATTCAGACCAGTAGATAAATTTCACTTTAAAATATATAGTAAGGAAGGACGACTGTGAATTGAGGGAGGTATCTCAAATGGACTATAATACTTACAATGTTTTTATATTTATTTTTAAGAAATTGGGTCCTTGCTAACACGCACAGTTAACGTACTAGACTATTTACATAATGCCACAGTTTCCTTTGGCCATGCTTCATGCTCCACTCTCTGCAGTTCAAGGAAAATGTATATTAGAACAGGCTTATGAATTAAGACAAGTAAGTGAAAGCATCTGACAGGGCTAACCTGTCTGGAGCAGCCCGTTTCACAGGGATTCACAGAAGGTATTGTGTTCGGCTTCATGCTTTTAAAGATCTATACTTTCTCATTTTTAATCTTTTTATTGATTTAAAAATTTATAAAGACAAACACGAATCAGGGGAGAAATTATATCAAATACATATACCAATAGAAGTACAAACAACAAAAAGGGAGTGTACACTGTCAAAATCAAAAATAGTATATACTATATACAAGATCTGTACTTTCTACATACACACACATTTCTCAAATTTGCAACAAAATAATACTGTTTTAGAAATTTCTGTATGATGCTTCTAAGTACCTCAAAAGTGATGGCTAGTACTTTCTCCTATTTTAACACTGAGCAAGGAGAAGCAAAGAGTATTTTTCCTGCATCTGACTGGCTGCTGAAGATCAGGATTACATTAAAAAGTGGAAAAATTATTACTAATCCTGAAAGAAAAATTCCTGAAAATACTGAGTGGGTGAGGCAGCAAGTAAAGAGAGAAACAAAATAAACTTTTCAGATCTACAGTAGCTCTAGCGTTGGCTGCTTCTGCTTGAGAGGTGTAAAAGATGATAAGAGAGCGGGTAGACAGACCTCTTCCCAGGGAGGAATGACTAAAAAGAAGGGTCATAGTTTGAAGGTCATTGGAAGAGAGTATAGGGGGATGTCAGAGGTGAGTTTTTTTACACTGCGAGTGGTGGGTACGTGGAACACTCTGCCCGGGGTGGTGATGGAAACATACTTTATGGACATTTTAGAAACTCTTATTTAGGCACATGGACGAGAGAAAAATGGAGGGTTAGATTGATCTTAGGGTAGTTTGCAAGGTCATAGAAAAGTACAGCCCTGAAACGGGCCCTTTGGCCCATTGAGTTGATGTCGAACTATTTAAACTGCCTACTTCCATCAACCTACACTGGATCATCGACCTCCATACCCCTACCATCCATGTCCCTATCCAAACTTCTCTTAAACGTTGAAAGCAAGCTCATATGTACCACTTGCACCGGTAGCTCATTCCACACTCTCATGACCCTCTGAGTGAAGAAGTTTCCCTTAAACTTTTTACCATTCACCTTTAACCCTCTAGTTGCAGTCCCACCCAGCCTCTGTAGAAAAAGCCTGCTTGCCCTTATCCTATCCATATCGCTCTCTATCAAATCTCCTCTCAGGTCAGCACAACATTGTGGGCTGAAAGGCCTGTACAAACTGTAATGTTCTATTTAGGACTATATTGATCAAGGCTAACAATGATTGGGCGTAGAGACTCCTCTGCCCTCTCGGAGTTTCTTAGGAAAGCCACAGTGGGATTCAGACCCATTAAGAATTATCCATGAATAATTTACTCCATATTCAATAGAGCTAATTTGTCAGAATGTTTTGGTTGTGACTGTAAAGGGACATGAGCTATAATTATTCAGTAACAAGGCCCCTGCTGGTTCTGTCTATCCGGGAATAGGTCTTACAGGCACCTTCAAACAAAACATCAAATTACAGTAAGTTACCAACATCTGGTTCTGCGATAACCTGCTCTTAAGGTGCCCACCTGCTTGCCAGTATAGATGCATTTATGGTTGGCTGCTTATGCTGCTGGCTGCCCAGGGCCTGCATATGGGAAGTGGACATCAGCATAATCAAAGAAGTATTTAGGAGTTTCTTCTGCTACATTTAGTAGTTCTGTGAATTCTACTTTGGTGAATCCATTCAAGCCTATTTTAGTGTTTAGTTCCAGTGTATATTACAAGCTCCAGCCATAACATAACCTGTGAATTGTGTGTGTTTTACTACTTTGATCAATCGATCAGTGAGGCAGCTATTAGGCTGTTAATGTTGTAGTACAAGATATCCATCTGTCCTTTCCACTTATTTCTGCAGAAGTCTCACTTCTACAACAAATGGGTGATCAGATTTGAGAAGTAAAGACAGGGCTTAATGAACACTGCACTAAATTGGTTTCATTTCAAGAACCTATCAAAGCTGATTCCAATATCTGATCCAGTCCAAAGACACTTCGCCTCAAAAGGTCCTAAATGATCCGCAGCAGGGATGCGAAAGGCACCGGCTTTGCCTCAGCTTTGTCAAGTGTCTGTGGCTCTAATATTCCTTCACTCATAATGGATTGAAAAACATAAGTGATGCATCCAAAAGCTGGCACACAATGTCAGTGTAGCATAATTAGTAAAGTCAGGGAAAATCATTTTTATTACCGATTAACTATATATATTTTAAAGTAATGGATTTTTACAGTTTAATTATATTAACATTTGAAGCCACAAATTCCCAACAGTTGGTGTCCTGCATTTCAGTCCTTCTTTCCAAGCACTCGATTCCTTCCATACCCATTTTACAGAGACAGTGCTGCACGTCCATTCACAACTGTTCACAGAGATGGGCCATAACAGCAGAGAGTGCTGGACACACTCAGCGCGGAGAGAAATAGAATGAAGTTTTCTGGTTGAAAACTTTTCATCGACCTAAAACATTAACTGTAATTCTCATTCTATAAATGCAGCCTGACTTGAGTGTTTCCAGAGCTTTGTTTTTATCTCAGATTTCCTGCATTCCAGTCATTGTCTTGATTCCATCCTTTCGAGTTGGTGGTCAGACTGCCCATAGTTCCTTTCCTATCCTGACTGAATATGGCTCCATCTCACTTCTGTTCAATCCCTGTGAGTGGGGAGCCTGACTGTTGATGGGAAACTCAGCTGACAACTTTTGGATATTTGCATTTAACTCTACAAAGGGCCTTGCCTGATGTCACAGAGTGCCATTAGCATCACTGCTGGCTTGGCAGAAAATTGTGTGTCAAAGTGTTTCAGCCGCAGATTGAGAGCAGTTCTTCTGCTTTGTACTTTAAATTACAATGTAGTCATGTGGGAGGCCATCACGCTAAATGATTTACCACCAGCAGCTATCACATATACATCAGAGATGAGATTCACTTCATCCATTGATCCAATTGGAAGCTGATCTCCTTCTGTGGTGGTAGGTCAGCTCATTAACATAGTATCCGATCCATACTGATTGTTTAATTAGTACTTGATGAGGATAGGAATTGTTTCATTGCTACAATCCAGATGATTTAAGCAACCAACACCGAGTATTTTTACTATGATATAACTTCATGATCATCTGCCACACATTGCCACGTTTAATCAATTAATTAATTTATTTATTGAGATACAACATGAAATAGGCCTTACAGGTCCTTGGAGCCACACCGCCCAGCAACTTAAAATGACCAATTAACCTACCAACCAGTATGTCTTTGGACTGTGGGAGGACACAGGGAGAACATACAGACTCCTGACAGCGGCGAGAATTAAACCCGAGTCGCTTGTACTGTAAAGTAGTGTGCTATCCACTATGCTAGCGTGGAAATTATTTCAGATTGAGAACAGAAATCCAATGGCATTGGAAGCTGGCCAGCAATTGTAGAA
The DNA here is from genome assembly GCF_030144855.1 of Hypanus sabinus. NCBI lineage: Eukaryota > Metazoa > Chordata > Chondrichthyes > Myliobatiformes > Dasyatidae > Hypanus > Hypanus sabinus. The sequence goes on along the minus strand of NC_082710.1, from coordinate 24,697,387 downwards.
CTATGGTGGCTACAATAATAGACAATAGACAGTAGGTGTAGGAGTAGGCCATTTGGCCCTTCTAGCCAGCACCACCATTCACTGTGATCATGGCTGATCATACACAATCAGTACCCCGTTCCTGCCCTCTCCCCATATCCCTTGACCCTGCTATCTATAAGAGCTCTATCTAACTCTCTCTTGAATGCATCCAGAGACTTGGCCTCCACTGCCTTCTGGGGCAGAGCTTTCCACATATCCACCACTCTCTGGTTGAAAAAAGTTTTTCCGCATCTCAGTTCTAAATGGCCTACCCCTTATTCTTAAACTGTGGCCTCTAGTTCTGGACTCACCCATCAGCAGGAACGTGCTTCCTGCCTCCAGCGTGTCCAATCCCTTAATAATCTTATATGTTTCAATCAGATTACCTCTCATCCTTCTAAATTCCAGTGTATACAAGCCCAGACGCTCCAATCTTTTAACATATGACAGTCCTGCCATCCCGGGAATTAACCTTGTGAACCTACGCTGCACCCCCTCAATAGCAAGAATGTCCTTCCTCAAATTTGGAGACCAAAACTGCACACAATACTCCAGGTGGGGTCTTTCTTTCTTGGTGGATATGTGGAGGTTGGAAATATCAGCCGGGACAGACCCCAACACATTGACCCCGATAGCAACTGATAGGGCTCTTCAATGTACTGCACAGGATGAACTTTCCCCAATACTTTCAAGAGATGGGTGTTGACCTCGGAGTCTTTTCTGTTGGATTGGAACCAGCAAATAAGAAAGATATCCCCTTAGGAGAGCAGTCAATGCACTTCATGGGAAGACAGAACTTTGTACCGCGGGTCAACACATGGCAAGTTTCTGATCCTTATTTTATGAGTTCAGGTCTTCCCAACATCTCCTGGAGTAGTTCAAGAATTCTTACTATTAGGGGTATATTTCATTGTGGACTATACCACTGTAAAGTGAACTGCTTTTGTCAGCAAATTGTTCATTCTGTTAACTTGCATTCCAGACTCCAGTAAACCTTTCATTGTCATCCAATATTTGCTGCAGCCTCTATTTGTCTAATGCTATTAACTTTATTCCAATATTTAAGTTGACAATGGAGGATGATCAAGATTCCTTTATTAAAGCCCACATTCATTTATCCATCACTTTCCTGTCTGTCTCCTCTTGGTTTCATCTGATGATGAAATCACACAAGATTGGAGACAGGAGACAATTGGATAGGAAGCTCTGCCAGTTCTCTGGCTCATTGTTTTATTTCCATACACAAGAATCAAATCACAAATCATTTTAATCTATTTGTATTAATTTGCCACTCCCCTTGGCATTCCACACTGCAAATGAAGACTAAGCCTGAATCATATGAAATCGAGATTATGAGTGGTAAATAACTCAAGCAAGCCATGTTGGAGTAACAATGTCCAATGTTCATTGTGAATCCTTATTGCCTTGTTAATATGAGGAATTGTGAACGCAGACTTGCCACATCTAATTATAGCCTCCCAGCAGTAATGATGATAGAGTGCCACCACCAGACAGAGAATGGAATTACAGCAGTGAGACTCATTTTATCGGGAGGGCCACTTTCACATCGAAATCACTTCCAAGGGCCCCCTCACACAATGACCTCCTGGAAATTCCTTCCATTATAATATTGACTTATGAGCGTGTTTTGTCATTGGACTCCTTGTGGAGTCCAGAGATGAAACGCTAATATCCTGCTATTTCCCAGAGGAAATCTCTGTACTGAACCTGTGTTATTTATGATGGACCTTCCACTATCTCAGTGGGTGGCTGGTTGGCTTCAGGTAGCTGCAGCTTTCCCTTTTGAAATAATTGAGAATTTAAGTGTTTTCTAGATCTTTATAATTATTTATTTGAGTGCATTATTGATTTTATTGGTTAAGCTTTTAAATGATTTGATTAATTTTTAATGTGTTTCATTACTTTTTTCAGTACTTATGAATGACAGAGATATTCAGGGGAATTCAAAGATTTGACAGCTGGTAAACCAGAAGTCATAGTTGAGCCAAGTATTGAAGTATTCCAGGACACTAAATCTTGGCCAAAATAATAGGATTTTCAATGAAGAGTCTTAAAGTTTTTGACTGAAATGGTATCAAGTTCTTCATTGACATCTCCCCGTCTACCTACATGGTTCATGCCTCACCCTGTGCACGTAGTTGGCTTTGATGTTTAGTCTGAAGTTGCCTCTGCAGGGCTCACAATATGGTCTCTACCAGACCAGTTTTTCAATCTTCATTGAATGTGAATACCACAAGTAATATAAATGCATGCACTACAAATAATATCACATCACGTTATAAAAACTACCAATATTATAAATGTACCACAAAGCAGTATATTACCTTTCCTCTCTAGATTTATCTTACACTGCGAATATACAAAAAAAACCCTGCAGACACTGGAAATCTGAAACAAAAATAGAAATTACTGGAAATACTTAGTTGGCCAGGTTGCATCTGTGAGAAGAGAAATTAATCTGCTAGGTCAAAGACCTTAATCAGAACTGGGAGTCAAAAGAAACTTGATCTTCATGGAGGATGGGGCAGAAATGTGTAAGACCAGTGTGACCATGGCGATCAGCTGTAAACCAGGTTATCCTGTCAGTGAGTAAATGGGAACAGTTTAAGGGTGACGTCATAGAGATAGAAATACTAATGCTAAATAATATCAATAATAATAATGACCTTGGAATTCATTCATCGTTCCCTGAAAATGGCAGTTTGGGGTAATGGAGCAGTGTAGAAGGCAATAGTGAGGACCAAGAAGGTATGGACAAGAGAGACACAGGAGCATTTAGAGAACTGCTTTGAGTCAGTGTACTGGACTGAATTCAGGGACTCATCTTCAAGCCTGAATGAGTATGCCACGGTCGTCACTGACTTCACTAAGACCTGTGTGAATGAGTGTGTGCCGACAAGAAAATACTGTACACATACAAATCAAAGGCCGTGGATGAACCAGGAGGTTCATAGACTGCTGAGGGCTAGATCTGTGGCAGTCAAGTCTGGTGGTCCAGGACGATACAATAAGGCCATGTGCAACTTATGGAAGAGTAAGAGAACAATTCTGAATGAGATTGCAGGTGGAGTCAGATGCACGTCAACTCTGGCAGGGTTTGCAAGCCATTAATTCCAACAAAGCAAAACCGAACACCATGAATGGCAGTGAATGAATCTGCAGCACCCAGCGAGCGGCCCAGTAATGTCTGTCTTGGAGGCCACCGTCAGATCACCTTTCACGAGGGTGAACTTTCACAAGGTGACAAGCCCTGATGGGGTACTTGGTTGGGATCTGAAAACCTACCAATGAACTGGTGGGTGTGTTCAAAGCCATTTTCAATCTTTCATTATTACAGTCAGGACTTCCCACCTGCTTCAAAAGGACAATAATCATACCAGTGTCCAAGAAGAGCAGGGTGAACTGCCTTAATGACTGTCGTCCAGTAGCACATCTATGGTGATGAAGTGCTTTGAGAGGTTGGTCATAGCCAGAATCAACTCCTGCCTCAGCCAGGACCTGGACCCACTGCAATTTGCTTATTACCACAATAGATCTCAGTGGCTCTTCATGCAGCCTTGGATCACCTGGACAACACAAATACCTATGGCAGGATGTTGTTTATTGATTACAGCTCAGTGTTTAACACCATCATTCCTACAGGTCTGATCAAAAAGCTCCAAAATCTGGGCCTCGAAACTTCCTCCTGCACCTGGATACTCGACTTCCTCCCTGGAGGACCACAGTCTGAGCAGATCAGAAATAACGTCTCCACTTTGCTGTTAATCCACACTGGCACACCTCAGGGACGTGTGTTTAGCCCACTGCTCTGCTCTCTCTATACCCACGACTGTGTGGCTAGGCACAGCACAAATGCCATCTATAAGTGAGCTGACATCACAACAATTGGAAGGATTTCAGATGGTGACGAGAAGGTGTACAGGGGTAAGATATACCAGTTAGTTGACTGGTGTTGCAGCAACAACCTCGCACTCAACTTCAACAAGACCAAAACATTGATTGTGGACTTCAAGAAGGGTAATACAAGGGCACACAGACCAGTCCTCATTGAGGGACCTGAGGTGGGAAGGGTGAGCAGTTTCAAGTTCCTGGGTGTCAACATCTTTGATGATCTATTCTGGGCCCATCATATCGATCCAGCTACAGAGAAGGCATATTTCACTTGAGGAGATTTGGTCTGTCACCGAACACACTCGCAAATTTCTGCGGATGTACCGTAGAGAGCATTCTAAATGGTCACATCACCGTCTGGTATGGGGTGGAAGGGGGACACTGCGCAGGATTGAAATAAGCTGCAGAAAATTGTAAATTCAGTCAGCTCCATCTTGGGCACTGGCCTCCCCAGCATCCAGGTCATTCTTCAGGAAGTGATGCCTCAGCAAGACGGCATCCATCATTAAGGGCCCCCATCACCAAGCACATGCCCTCTTCTCATTGCTGCCATCAGGAAGGAGGTAGAGGAGCCTGAAGGCACACACTCAATAGTTCAGGAATGGACTTTGAACCCATGAACAGTACCTCACTGCTTTCTTACACTACTTATTTAATTTAACTTATTTACTTGCTGTAATTCACATTTTTTTATTATTCTGTATTGCAAAGTATTGATGCTGCATAATAACAAACTTCACAACATATGCTGGTGATATTAAACCTGATTCTGAATTGCATGCTGCCTTTCATTAGTTCTGACAAAAATGCAGATGTTATGTTGCGAGATGCACTTAAGAGTATTGTGCGCAGATTTGGCTGCCACTCTGTAGGGATTTAAAGGAGATATGAAGGGAAAGTTTTTCACACATAAGTGGTTATATTTTGGAATGTACTAACAGTGGAGGCAATGGAATCATGGCATTTAATCATGGCATTTAATAGGCATTTAGACAGGCAAAGCATAGAAGAATGCAGAACCAATGTGGCCAAATGGGATTTGTGTAGATGCTAAAAAAGGGTTTGCATAGAAACTATGGACGGCAGGGCCTGTTTCTGTGTAACGCTCCTAATGACTGGATGTGCAATCTTTGCATGTGTGGTGAAATATTTGTTAGAAGGGATTTGAGGCTCAGAATCAGAGTCAGGTTTCATATCACTGACATATTGCAAAATCTATTGTTTTGTAGCAGCAGTATAGTGCAATACATAAAAATACTATAAATTACAATAAGATATATTTTTAAAAATTAAATCAAGTAAGTAGTTCATAAAGAGAGCAAAAATATTGTGGTCATGTTCATGGGTTGGTTTATTGTCCATTGAGAAATCTGACGGTGGAGGAGAAGAAGCTAGCCCTATAATTACTCATCTCTGCAGATAGCAAATCAGCAGGCAACAACTACTGGGTGATTAATTTTTTACAGAAAAGTTTACTGGGAAGATCTCACCAACTCGTGCCTTGATTTATTGAACTTTTATTTCCATGGCCAATTGGAATACAGAAGATTGTGGAGAATGCAGAAACATGCGTAAGTTATAAGACCAGAAGACATTGGAGCAGAATTAGGCTATCTGGCCCATTGAGTCTGCTCCGTCATTCATCATGGCTGATCCTTTTGTCTATCTCCTCCTCAACCCCAGTTTCCAGTCTTCTTCCCATAACCTTTGATGCCATGTCCATTCGAGAACATATAAATCTCTGCCTTAAAAACACGCTACAACCTGGTCTCCACAGCTGCATGTGGCAACAAATTCACCACCCTTTGTCTAAAGAAATTTCTCTGCATCTCTGTTTTAAAAGGCGCCCCTCTATCCTGAGGCTGTGCCCTCTTGTTCTAGAATCTCCCACCATGGGAAACATCCTTTCCACATCTACTCTGTCTAGCCTTTCAACGATTGAAAGGTTTCAATGAGATCCCCCCCTCATCCTTCTGAATTCCAGCGAGTACAAACCCAGAGCCATCAAATGTTCTTCGTATGATAACCCTTTCATTCCTGGAATCATCCTTGTGAACCTCCTCTGGACCCTCTCCAATGCCAGCACATCTTTTCTAAGATGAGGGGCCCCAAAACTGTTCACAATACTCAAGATGAGGCCTCACCAATGCCTTATAAAGCCTCAGCATCACATCTTTGCTCTTGTATTCTAGACCTCTTGACATTTGCCTTCCTCACCACCGAATTTTCCCCCCATTTACAAAATAGTCCATACATTTATTTCTATTCCCAAAGTGCATGACCATGCATTTTCCAACATTGCATTTAATTTGACACATTCTTGCCCATTTTCCTAATCTGTCTAAGTCCTTCTGCATCCCACCTGTTTCCTCAACACTATCTGCTCCTTGGCAACAAAGCCATCTATTCCATCATCTAAATCATTTATATACAGCATGAAAAGAAGTGATCCCAACAGCGACCCCTGCAAAATACCGCTAGTCATTGACAGCCAACCAGAAAAGAATTCTTTTATTCCCACTCGCTGTCTCCTACCAATCAGCCAATGCTCTAACCATGCCCATAACTTTCCTGTAATACCATGGGCTCTTAACTTGGTAAGCAGTCTCATGTGTGGCACCTTGTCACAGGCCTTCTGAAAGTCCAAATATACAACATCCACTGCATCCCTTTTAGCTATTCTACTTGTAATTTCTCCAAAGAATTCCGTCAGGTTCATCAGGCATGATTTTCCCTGAAGGAAGCTATGCTGACTTTGTCCTATCTTGTCCCGTGTTACCAAGTACTCCATCACCTCATCCTTAATAATTGACTCTAACATCTTCCCAACCACTGAGGTCAGGCTAACTGGACTATAATTTCCTTCCTGCTGCCTTCCTCCTTTCTTAAAGAGTGAAGTAACATTTGCAATATTCCAGACCTCTGGCACCTTGCCAGAGTCCAATGATTTTTGGAAGATCATTTCTAATGCTGCCACAATCTCTAACGCTGCCACTTTCAGAATCCTGGGTGCAGTTTATCTGGTCTGGGTGACTTGTGTACTTTAGATCTTTCAGCTTTTTGAGCACCTTTTCTCTTGTAACAGAGACTGTACCCCACTTCTGTTCTTTCACACACTACAACATCAGGCATACTGCTGGTGTCTTCCACAGTGAAGGCTGATGCAAAATACTCATTAAATTCAGCAGCCATCGCCTTGTCCCCTGTTATTATTTCTCCAGCCTCATTTTCTATTGGTCCTATATCCACTCTCATTTCTCTTTTATTTTTAATATACTTGAAAAAACCTTTACTGTTCACTTTGATATTATTTGCTAGCTTGCTTTCATATTTCATCTTTTCCCTTCTAATGATTTTTTAGTTGCTCTCTGTAGGTTTTTAAAAACTTCCGAATCCTCTATCTTTGCACGACTTTTTGCTTTGTTGTATGCCCTTTCTTTTGCTTTTATGATAGCTTTGACTTCCCTTGTCAGCTACAGTTGCACTGTTTACCATTTTGAGTATTTCTCATTTTTGGAATACACATGTCCTGCACCTTCCTTATTTTCCCAGAAATGCACACCATTGCTGCTCTTCTGACATCCCTGCCAGCAGCTCCTTCCAATTTACTTTGGCCAACTCCTCTCTCATACCACTGTAATTTCCGGTACTCCACTGAAATACTGCTGCATCAAACTTTACTTCCTCCCTATCAAATGTCAAGTTGAACACAATCATATTGTGATCACTGGTTCCTAAGGGTTCTTTTACTTTAAGCCTGCTAATCGCCTCTGGTTCATTACATAACACACATTCCAGTATACCTGATCCCGTAGTAAGCTCAATGACAAACTGCACTAAAAAGCTATCTCTTAGGAATCCAACAAACTCACTCTCTTGAGATCCATTACCAACCTGATTTTCCCAATCGACCTGCATGTTAAAATCTCCCATGACTATCATAACATTGCCCTTTTGACTTGCCTTTTCTATTTCCTGTTGTAACCTGTGGTCCACCCCCCAGCCACTGTTGGGAGGCCTGTATATAACTGCCATCAGTGTCCTTTTACCCTGCAGTTTCTTAACTCAACCCACAAGGATCAACATCTTCTGATCCTATGTCACATCTTTCTACTGATTTGATGCCATTCTTTACCAGCAGAGCCACACCACCCCCTCTGCCTACCTTCCTATCCCTCCAATACAACGTGTAACCTTGGACATTCAGCTCCCAACTACAACCATCCTTCAGCTACGATTCGGTGATGACCACAAGGTCCTACCTGGCAATCTGCAATATTGCAACAAGATCATCCACCTTATTTCTTATACCACTCACATTTAGATACAGCACCTTGAGTACCGTATTTGCTGTCCTTTCTGACTCTGTCCTTGAGCTGGTCTTTATGTCCTTGAGTTGGTCTTGTTTGTGTCTCCATGTAAACTAATTACTTTACAGTTCATTCAGTTTGCAGTTGGTTTTAAAGTTTTCTTTATCAAGCTCTGTTCTTTCTCTTGGCATGCAGGGATAGAAAACTTGGACCATTTTACACGTTTAGGCAAACACCTCCTTGATGCAGGCTTGCCTTGAGTTAAATCCAATCTTGCTGCAGGCTCACTTAAAATGATCTGTGTTTGCTACCAGTGGAATAAATATTACCATGCTATTTACATTGAAACTACTAAAGACTCCAGCAGTCTGTAGGTAGCTTAATGGCCAGCTTCACTTACTTGTAATGGATCAATAACTGCGTTAAGGGCCATGATAAATGGGGCTTTTAGTCCAGCGTCAGTCTCTGTAGAAATGGGTGCTGCTAATGCCGGATGTTACTCAGCTGACTTAGTGACTTTGCTGCTGGAATTCACAAACAGAAAGGCTCTCATGTAACACATTATTGATCGGGAAAAAAATTATTAATGCTCTGGGATCATTCTTTTAAGATAAACCTGAAGTTCGATGGTAGTTTCCAAGTTTCTCATATTTTATTTGTTTGATTTGTAGTGATGTCCTTGCTATAGTAAGATTAAATCTCGGAGGTCAAGTACTCCACAGGACTGGCTTGTTGCCGAGCTGCTCATGTGGATCTGGTCCAGTTTGCCTTCTGTCACAACAAGTCCACAGCAGATGCCATTTCACTCAACCCTGGAACATCTGGACAGGGAAGATGTGTACATCAGGATGCTCTTTATAGACTAAAACTCAGCATTCAATAGTATTAACAGCCTCAAAACTAATCAATAAGCTTCAAGACCTAGGCCTTAATACCTTTTTGTGCAGCTGGATCCTCAACTTCCCCAGTCAGTTCGGATTGGGAACAACATCTCCTCCACAAGGTTCTGTGCTTAACCCCCTGCTTTACTCACTTTATACTCATGACTGTGAGGCTAAGCACAGCTCCAATGCCATACTGATGCTGGCTGAATCAAAGCTGGTGACAAATCAGCATATAGGAGGGAGAATGAAAATCTAGCTGAGTGGTGCCATTGCAACAACCTTTCACTCAATATCAGCAAGACCAGGGAGCTGATTATTGACTACAGGGGGAGGAAACTAGAGGTCCATGAGCCAGTCCTCATTGGGGGATCAGAAGTGGAGAGTTCCTCAGTGTTATCATTTCAGAGGATCTGTTCTGAGTCACGCACATCAGTGCCATTACAAAGAAAGCACCTCTGCTTTCTTAGAAGGTTGCGAAGATTTGGCGTGTCACCTAAAACTTCGAAAACCCTTTATAGATGGAGAAAATACTGACTGGTTGCATCACGGCCTGGTATGTAAAAACCAGTGCCCTTGAATAGAAAAACCTACAAAAAGTAGTGTATACGGCCAGTCCATCATGGGTAAAGCCCTCTTCAATATCGAGCACATTTACATGGAGTGCTAATGCGGGTAAACGGCATCATCAAGGACCCCCACCATCCAGACTATGCTCTCTACTTGCTGCTGCCATCAAAAAGGAGGTACAGGAGCCTCAAGATCCACACAACCAGTTATTGCCCCTTAACCATCAGCCTCGAACCAGAGGGGATAACTTCACTCACCCCATCTCTGAACTGTTCCCACAACCTCTGGACTCACTTTCAAAGACTCTTCATCTCATGTCCTTGATATTTATTGCTTATTTGTTTCCTTTTTACGTGCACAGTTTGTTGTCATTTGCACATTGGTTGTTTGTCTGTCTTTGTGTGCAATTTTTCATTGATTATATTGTGTTTCATTGTATTTACTGTGATTGCCTGCTAGAAAATTAATCTAAGAGTAGTATATGGTAATGTACATGTACTTTGATAATAAATTTACTTTGAACTTTGCATAGTTAGAACTTGATGTGAAATGTTAGTTTATGAACTATTGCTGTCTGGCGAATATTTAGTCCTTAAGCCAAAATTCGTAAACTGAAATGCTGAGAATTTCAATACAAATAGAGAAGACTCTTGGGTATCTGTGGAGGGAGAAAGAGAATTGATGCTCCTGACCTAATGACTTGTTTAGTAATTTCTGTTTTCCTGTTCCTATTGAGATCTCCAGCATGCTCTGTATTTTGTTGTGATATCACTAAAGTGGTTTATCTGATCATTATCTCCTGCTGTTGATTGAAGATTATTGTGTGAAAATTGTCTGTTATTTTACCAAAGTTACAGCCAAGTCTATTGAACTATCACAGGGACTTCACTCCGGCTGCTATAACAAGCAAATGTAGCAGAGGTAATGGCTTAGACTGCTTTTACTTCTTTTGAGACAAGGGTGGTTAGGAATTTAGAAACATAGAAAACCTACAGCACAATACAGGCCCTTCAGCCCACAAAGTTGTGCCGAACATGTTCCTACCTTAGAAATTACTAGGCTTACCCATAGCCCTCTATCTTACTAAGCTCCATGTACCTATCCAGAAGTCTCTTAAAAGACCCTATTGTATCTGCCTCCACCACCGTTGCCAGCAGCCCATTCCATGCACTCACCACTCTCTGAGTAAAAAACTTACCCCTGACATCTCCTCTGTACCTACTCCCCAGCACCTTAAACTTGTGTCCTCTTGTGGCAACCATTTCAGCCCTGGGAAAAAGCCTCCGACTATCCACACGATCAATACCTCTCATCATCTTATACACCTCTATCAGGTCACCTCTCATCCTCTGTCGCTCCAAGGAGAAAAGGCCGAGTTCACTCAACCTATTCTTATTAGGCATGTTCCCCAATCCAGGCAACATCCTTGTAAATCTCTCTTATTTGCATGTTTTGGTAGAGTACCGGGCAAGTATTCCACTCATTCAAAAGGATCCACGAGGGTCCAAAACATAAACAGCATGATGGCCAAAGAGTTATACGTATTGGTGCCATCGGCTCCAGGTTTGCCCACAGCCTGGTTAGTGAGTTGTGTCTCTGTGATCATCCGCTGTGTTGAGGAAGAAGAATGGTGTGGGGAAGGTTGCAGACTGGTTTTCATTGAGACCATTGGAGAGGTGGGGGAAGAACAGGGGCGATTGGGTGGAAGCAGAAGGTGGTGGTGATTGCATAATGCATGTGTGTGGTGGTGGGAGGAGGTTTAGGGTGGGTTGGGAAGGGGATCGGCACGTGAAGGCGTGAGATGACGGGGCAAGAGATATCAGGCTTTCAAGAAAATAATGGTGGGGGGGATTAAGGGATCAGTAGGATGACTGCAGGATTGGAAAAGAAATGATATGGAAGAGGAAAAGAGATTACACAAAGTTTGATGGTATTGTAGATAGTAATGAAGGTTGTAGATTACATCGGGACATTGACAGAATCAGATTTATTATCACCAGCATGTGACGTGAAATTTGTTAACTTAGCAGCAGCAGTTCAATGCAATACATAATCTAGCAGTGAAAAATGATAATAATAAATAAAATAAAAATAATAATAATTAAACAGATAAATCAATCACATACATTGAATAGATTTTAAAAATGTGGGAAAACAGAAATTATAGTAAAAAAACATCCGAAGATTCAATGTCCATTTAGGAATTGGATGGCAGAGGGGATGAAGATGTTCCTGAATCGCTGAGTGTGTGCCTTCAGGCTTCAGTACCTCCTACCTGATGGTAACAGTGAGAACAGGACATGCCCTGGCTGCTGGGGGTCCTTAATAGTGGATGCTGCCTTTCTGAGACACCGCTCTCTGAAGATGTTCTGGGTACAGAGGTGGGCTGTTAAGAGGTAGATGAAGTTCAACCAGGAAAAGTGTGAAGTGATTCACTTTGGAAGGTCTGATCTGAAGGCAAAGTGCAGGATTAATGGCAAGATTCTTAGCAGTGTGGAGGAACAGAGGGATCTTGGGGTCCATGTCGATAGATCCCTCAAAGTTACTGTACAAGCTGATAGTGTTGTTAAGAAGGTGTATGGTGTGTTGACTTCATTAGTTGGAGGTTGAATTCAAGAGCCGTGAGGTAATATTGCAGCTCTATAAAATTCTGCTTAGACCACACTTGGAATATTGTGTTTATTTCTGGTCACCTCATTCTAGGAGGGACATGGAAGCTTTAGAGGGGATTCAGTGGTGGCTTACCAGGATGCTTGCTGGATTGGAGAGGATATCTTATGAAAATAGGTTGGGTAAGCAAGAGCTTTTCTGTTTTGAGTGAAGGAGGATGAGAGGTGACTTGACAGAGGCGTACAAGATGATAAGAGGCATGGTTAGAACCATAGACATTTTACCAGAGTGTAAGTAATATGAGGGGGCATAATTTTGTGATTGGAAGAAAGTATGTGGGGAATGTCAGAGTTGGAGAGTGGTGAGTGTGTGCAGCATCCTTCTTGAGGTGGTGGTGCATGCAGATCCATTAAGGACACTTAAGAAACTCTTGATAGGCACACAGATGAAAGAAAAATGGAGAGCTATGGGGAGGGAAGGGTTAGATTGATCTTAGAGAAGGTGAAAAGGGCCTGTACAGTGCTGTTGTGTTCTCTGTTCTAAGAGATGATTGTTGATGTAGGGACAGGTAAAATGTGGCAAAGCCAGCTGATACTGGATAATGAAGACTGTTATAAAGACTGTAGGAGGGACTGCTGGATTCCATCACAGTGGCTCACAAAGACAAGGGTCCTTTAAGTAAGGATGTTGCCCAGGTCACCATTCAAGGGTAGATTGGCTCCGGGTGTTGAATGTTGTTGATTTTTCTTTGAAGATCCTTACTTTGCAGGGAGATGACCATCATTTTCAACACTGCTTTAAGCCTGATTACCCAGCCTGTGGTGTCTCAGTGGCACTTGTGCATTGTACTGATCCCTTTCGCAGCATCTCTGCAATATATCGGAGCAGTTTAAACTCAGTGGCCATGCCACCACCATAGTGTTTGGATTAATATCTGTCGCTCATGATTCTTAATCTTAGCTTTGTCTGGTTCAGAATACACATGCTGGTGAGGGTGACCCATCTTTACCGATCAGTGGTATATACAGTACCAACACAATGTGTGTGAAGTGAATGAATGGGTCTGCTCCTGCTGCTGTTGTTCAGCAGATACGCATCTTCTTTATCAGGTGCCTAATAGACACAAGACTTTTCATTTAACCAAACCCATCAGAATCCATTCTACAGGAAATTCTGTGTAAATCAAGAATCACGGTCAGCATCAAAGCTTTCTGTGTCAGAATCAATTATTACTGCACCATTTAGTAAATGTGCCCACTGAAATGTTGGCATAGACTAAAGGAAGCTCTTTGTGTTCCATTTGTTAACCTTGAGCACTAATTTATCTTCTGAAACTAGTTACGTTTCCTCTGTCTGATGAATACTGATGTGCTTCTCCCAAGCTCTGGTCTCTTTAATTGAATTTGCTGTTATTTCTTCATGCAATCCAGATTTTAAATCTCGCCATTTTACAAATTGCTTTTCCAATTTAATATTGATGAAACCAATAGAACAGAATGCTACGCAGCTTTAGATCGAAGTGTTCCAAAACGTTTTAGTTATCTTTAAGCATTCATGGAATTGCATTGTACATGCTGGTCTAAGAAAATGTCTCATTTAATGCAATTACTAAGAAAAAATACTGATTTTCAGAAACTAAATATAGTATAATTACAGATCACATATACTTATGTATTATATATATGTACGTATGTGTGTGTGTATATATATATATACACACACACCTCAATATATAAAGTGGCCACTGAGTGTGTGTTCATGGTCTACTGCTGCCTTAGTCCATCCACTTCAAGATTCAACATGTTGACATGTTGTGCATTCAGATATGCTCTTCTGCACACCAATGTTATATTGTGATTATTTGAGTTATTGTCACCTTCCTGTCAGCTTGAACCAGTCTGGCCATTCTCCTCTGACCTCCCTCATTAACAAGGCATTTTCACCCATAGAACTGCTGCTCACTGGATACTTTTCATTTTGTTTACTTTGCACCATTCTCTGTAAACTCTGGAGACTTGTGTGCAAAAATCCCAGGAGATCAGCAGTTTCTGAGATACTCAATCCACCCTGTCTGGCACCAACAATCATTCCGCTGTCAAAGACACTTGGAACACATTTCTCCCCTATTCTGATATCTGGTCTGAACAGCAACTGAACCTGTTGACTATGCCTGTTGACTTTATGCATTGAGTTGCTGCCATGTGTTGGCTGATTTGAGATTTGCATTAACAAGCAGGTGTACAAGTATACCTAATAAAGTGGCCACTGAGAGTATAATTTCCATTAAACTTTTTGAGATGTGAGTATGCTGTCAAGGACAACATTTATAGCCCTTCCCTAATTGCCCTTTGTTTCGTGGAGATGCTATTGCAGGAGTAGGAGTGGGTCACTGTAATGTGGTGTAGGGAATAACGAAACATGCCTTGCGTTTCAGTTCCAGAGGCGCCAGTAATTGATCAGAAGCAAAGCCGACTATACGATGAAGGAATCATCTGTTGGCAGCAGCCCAGTGGCACCCCTCTGGCTGACCACTATAAACTGGAATACAGGAAAATTGATCAAGATGGAGACTGTGTCTGGCAGTCGACCGAGGATGTGAGTGAAACAAGTCAAGTCGTCTCCAACCTCGACACCAACAGCAGTTATGTCTTCAGAGTGAAAGGGTGCAAGAATTCTAATTACAGTGACTACAGCCAGGAAGTAGTTTTCTGTACACCACCTGCTCCAGGTAAGTCCTGCGGGAGAAGGAGGGTTATCATTATTTTACATACAAGAGGTTCTGTAGATGCTGGAAATCCAGAGTAACACGCACAAAATGCTGGAGGAAATCAGCAGATCAGGCAGCATCTATGGAAAGAAATAAACAGACACCATGTCAGGCCAAGACCCTTCATCAGGACTCCTATTATTGTTACCGTTTTAGGCTATTAAATGATAATTTATAAAATTAATTTTCTTCCAAATGGCTGACAAAAAGAGACGTAGAAAACCTACAGCACAATACAGGCCCTTCAGCCCACGATGCTGTGCTGAACATGTCCTTACTTTAGAAAATAGCTAAGGTTACCCACAGCCCTTTATTTTTCTAAGCTCCATGTACCTATCCAGGAGTCTCTTAAAAGACCCTATTATATCTGCCTGCAGCCCATTCCACACACTCACTACTCTCTGCAAAAAAAACTGAACCCGACATCTCCTCTGTACCTACTTCCAACCACCTTAAAACTGTGCCCTCTCGTGTTAGCCATTTCGGCCCTGGGAAAAAGCCTCTGACTATCCGCATGATCAATGTATCTCATCATTCTATACACCTCTATCAGGTCACCTCTCATCCTCCTTCACTCCAAGGAGAAAAGGCGGAGTTCTCTCAACCTATTCTCATAAGATATGCTCCCCAATCAAGGCAACATCCTTGTAAATCTCCTCTACACCCTTTCTATAGTTTCCACATCCTTCCTGTAGTGAGGCGACCAGAACTGAGCACAGTACTCCAAGTGGGATCTGACCAGGGTCCTATATACCTGTAACATTACCTCTTGGCTCTTAAACTCAGTCCCACGTTTAATGAAGTAGAATACACTGTATGCCTTCTTAACCACACAGTCAACCTGTGTAGCAGCTTTGAGTGTCCTATGGACTCGGACCCCAAGATCCCCCTGATCCTCCACACTGCTAAGAGTCTTACCATATTCTGCCATCACATTTGACCTACCAAAATGAACCACCTCACACTTATCTGGGTTGAACTCCATCTGCCACTTCTCAGCCCAATTTTGCATCCTATCGATGTCTCACGGTAACCTCTGACAGCCCTCTACCATATCATGGAATTTTCCGGAAGGTTCAGTACATGATAAATAATAACTAGAGGTTTTGGATTTCTTGACATTTTAACCAGGAATTTTATGCTCTGAATACAAAATTCTAAACTCTGGATCCAGTTTGAATATTACCAGTGCTCAGTACGTGCCTATTTTTAGGTTGGAGGGACGGTTTCTGGAAAAGAATAACAAAGACATGCCTCTATATAAATATCTTCTGGTTGTCTATGAAAAGTTTGGAATGAAAAAAAAACCTTATTTTGAGTCATCCACCAGCTGCCGTGCTTACAAAAGCAGCTCCATGTTGTCACTACAGGAGCCTGGAAGCTAGTGGAGGACTCTGAGTCAGAAGCCACGCTTCCAGCAGTGGAAGTGGAAACTAGAGTGAGCAAACATCTAGAGGGACGTCTGTTCTAGTACGCAGTGAGCACTAGTCCAGTGAGCGACCCTGTCTCTGAGTCAGGTGGGTGGAAAGAGAACCTAGCTCTCACAAACCTGGAGAGTGGCGCTTGTTCTGAATACAGCAACGATATTCCATTGGTGTAGGAGTGCCTTCTTTCCCACGACACACATTTACACATAATAATATGTTTACAAATAATAAGATGAGAGGGCTCTCAGATGTACTTAACATTAGCAACTTACTACATTAGTGATTAATTACATTTATTAGGACAGTTGGCTCATTTTCCCATTGGCATTTGGATATTTGCTGTTGGATAATTGAAGAATTACTGTGCTATCAATATACATGCAATCAATACATGCCCACATTACTAAGGTTGTACTCTAGTCAACCATCCATGTTGCAATTTTCCGTAATGCAAACCCTTGACAAAAAATGACAGTATTTATTGGGTTTTATTTTTGCATTTTGTGTTTATTTAGTTAAATAAATCCACATAACAGTGAATTCTTATTTCATATCACAAATCTTTGTGTAATGATTTGAAAATTCCTCAAAGACTAGTTTCTGTTACCCAAGCTATCATTATGCTGAGGGTACTCTCTATAGGTATATATACCCTTACTCCAAGACTACATGGTAGGCATACACAGGAAGAACTGATTGTTCATGCACAGGATGGATTTCAATCACGAAAAGTACAGTATGTCCAAAATAGTCTGGTTATATATGTAAAATATCTCTATTGTGTGTGCATGTTTTGTCGTGGTTACTTGTAATGAACAGGAAACGCAGACGATCCTTCGAGAAGTCTAAACCTTTATTTGCAAACAAAGGCTGAGGCAATCAGTGAACTTGTCACCGAAAGCCCGCCGAGCTCCGGTGTACAGCATTTTTTTATAGCCATTTCTTATCTCAGTTACACTAGCATACCCTATCCACTTGCAACACATCACCAGCACGTTAGCTTCTCGATTCGCCACCAATATTTCTGCTCAGTAGCCCAGACTTGCTCTAGTCTACTCCCTGGAACACGTGTCCCCCTTCCCGGCCTTGACTGGTCCCCATACCATCACACCACTCCACAATCCCGTCTACCACCGTTATCTCTGCATGCTCACTTTCACTGCTAGCTACATTCTCAAGGCACTGATGCATTCAATACAGAGACAATACAGAGATTACATTCTGGCTAATAACTTGGATACATAGCAAATAGCAAACACAAGGCTGGTTACATAGTTTTGGTTACACAGCAAACAATGCAACTTTATTCTCCAATACATGCAGGCATTATTTCCTGATGTCTAACCTGTTAGTAATATTCAGTCAAGAGGGCAAAGCATGCAATATTATGGAGCCTATCAGAAATGGTCTTTAGTTGACCTAATAGGAGTGACATGCTATATAATGAGAGTCGTTGTAGTCCTTCCCTACATCTGTCAGTTGTACACGTTATTCTCCAAATTATCATAGCAGAACAAAAGTTTGAAATGTACTTGGTTTAACTTCACCTCACAGTCTGTATTTAACACTTCACTGTCATTAAAACTTGTTCCTGATGAAAATAGAAGATACATTTAGCCATGACGCTGTATGGTGATTATTATCTGCTTGTAAATATGATTCATTGAAATTTCATGAAATGTCAGGGGCAATTTATTTCTAATGAATCAGATGTATTGTGATTAAATGAACTTCTGATTTGTGAATTGTTGCCTAAATTTTGAGTCACAGGAGAAATCCATTTGCTCCATTGTTATTGGCTAAGTTTATGTTACAGAAATTCAGAACTGATCTTGGTATTCTGCCTTTCTCTCCATTATCATACTGTCATCCATTGTTTCAAAAGTTTATTCATTGTTTCCTTAAATGGCACTATGCTAACCACCATCTGTAAGAAATCATCACTCTGCAATGATGGGATTGCTTCTGGCCGCTTTTGTCACTTTCTTAATGTCAATTCTAAAATTAAAATGAAAATTTGTATTAAATCTTTCTTTTCCTGACTATCTTTGACATCAATGCCATTGATTCTTTTAACAACAGATCCTCTTTCCTCTGAGCAAATAGTCCCACCTTTCAGTCAAAGATTTTCTAACCATCTCAGTAACCTTTAATACTGAATGCTCTTAGTAATGCTTGAATGAGTCACAAAGTTTAATGGGAAGGAAGATCAGAAAGAATGAGATGCTGAATCTTATCTGAGGACCAGAAGTCCATATCCACTTTTCTGTCCTGGACTTGAAGAGTTGAAGAGACTACACACATCCTGTAGTCCTATTCTATTAGCAGCCATTGCAGTAATGGTTATTCCTTCCTGTGTGATATACCATAAAGCTAAATTAGTTTTATTGTTGTCACACCAAGGTACAATTAAAAGTTTTTTTGCATACCTTGCAGATAGATAATTTCATTACAGCAGTGCATTGAGGTAGTACAAGGGATAGCAGCAACATGAAATGTAGAATAAAATGTTAAGATGATAGGGAAAATCCAGAGGCTACAGATTATAAGGTCCAAGGCCATAAAACTGAGGTCAAGAGTCTATTTTGTACTGGGGAACCAATCAGCAGCCTCGTAACAGCAGTAAAGTAATCTCATTCCAACAACTCAATGTAATGGAGATCCATTCTGTCCTTTCCTTATGTTCACAAATGCTATTTGATAAAATTAGTTCTTGCTGAGACATTGGAACCCTAGGCAACCTTTCCACTTCCTTGATCAAAGTTTATTTGTAGCACTTCAGCCGGGCTTGGAGATTCTTGGCTTCCCTCGGTTCATACTGCACTGGTTATTTCTGCCTCACTTAAGTCCTAAGGCCACCACCTGTGGCCAATACCTCCTTGAAGTCAGTAGTGTTAGGCTGAAATTTAAGGAGAAATGCTAGCAGATCCCTATCGCACATGATGGACTTTGGGGGAAAATGCTGGTTTCTCCATCAGGTTAGCTGGAGTTCCTCCTCCAGCTGCCAGTGCTGGGTGATTTCCATGTATGCTCAAGAAAACCTGTAAAATCCCAAACTTATAGACACAGTAGTTGTTTGCCAACATTCCTTTGACCATATTCCTTTTGCTTCAGCAGCAGAATGTGAAGTTGTCCCCAAGCACTCGCTGGTTATTAACTCTCTAGGTTACACTTAGCAAAGGAAGCTCTCCACTATTGAGTTCAGTGTAAGAAATGGTTGCAGTGGATAAGGTGCTTTAACTTGTATACACATTGTCCAATATTATTTAAATGTTCTTTATGTTTTACATTCTCTCATTTCAAACATAATCAGTGTGTTTTAATGATCTTATTGTTTTAGTAGATTGTTTTAGATGTTATGCCACCAGAGTGTGGCAACTCATTGCAAGCTGTTCCCTGCTGACCCACTAATTACTCCTATTATAATCGTTCTACTCTTTTAAGTCCTAAATGCACTGTGTAATGCTCTGATCTGTAAGAACAGTAAGCAAGATGAAGTTTTCACTCTACCTCAGCACACGACTATAATAATAACAATAAAGTCAGAAACACTTAAAGCTTTTGAAGTTCACTTATGTCAGAGGTGAGATTGAATAATCTGTCAATGATTTTCCAACAGTTTTGAGGGTGGTATTGCCATCCCTGATTAACTGGACTCTGAAAACTTGCACACATTCCTTAATCACACTTTATTTACACATGCCAGATCCTTGTTACCAAACTGTTCTAAGGTTTGAACAAATGAATCCCATTTTTACACAGAAATTGACTCGTTGGATACTAGTTGGATAATCAATCACCAATCAAACTGCATCATGGATATTAATAACCAAAATAATCTACGTATTAAAGGCTGATAATACTTTAGAATTAATTAAGTAAGTGACCAATAGCGTCACTCTAGAATCCTTTGTTTGCATCTTTTTCTTGTCTTGGTGTGTCAAATGGATCCAGCCCCATGCAGTGCAATGGGGAACTATGCTCCTTAAAGACTTTTCTTCTTACATATAGAAATCTACAGCACATTACAGGCCCTTCAGCACAAAATGTTTTGGCGACCATGTAACCTACTCTAGAAACAACATAGAATTTCCCTCGTGTATAGCCCTCTATTTTTCTAAGCTCCATGTACCTATCTAAGAGGGTCTTAAAAGACCCCATTGTATCCACTTCCACCACCACCACCGGCAGTGCATTCCACCCACCCACCACTCTCTGTGTGAGAAATTTTACCTTTAATGTCCTCTCAGTACCTGCTTCCAAGCATCTTAAAACTATGCCCCCTCACGTTAGCCATTTCAACCCTGGGAAAAAGCCTCTGGCTATCCACATGATCAATACCCCTCACTATTTGGGATGACACACACCATCTATAAACTAGCCTTGCATGGACATTATCGTAGCCCTTGTCTTGTCACAACTTCCACCGTATGTTCCATCCACTGACCCTGATCTTCACCATCGCTCTCTCATCAGGCACAGACTTCCATTTCTGCAATAATCAGCAGCTGACTGTCGCAAGCTCTCTCTGAGGGGGAGTACGAGGGTCGGGTGCTTTCTCGGTACCTTTGCACCCATCAGAATTTCTGCAATTGCAAAACAAATGGAATGATGTTCCTAGTTTATTCCACAGCTATATCTAAGAGGTGCAACTATATTCAGTGGCCTGTGAAATTTGTTCTGTGATTGAAAGGGAAGGAAAAGCTAGCTATCAGTGCTATACTTAGTTAAATGCAAGAGCTAACACAATATGGTTTGCTCTTGAAGGTGCAAACATCTTTCATGTCTTGCTCAGCAGCTGAACTTCATGAATGGGAAGCACTGCTCACTTTGACATTATGAGCTCTGCATTTGTGTCTATATTAACAAAGTCCCACAATGACAAGGTTGCACATTTGGTTAAAGTTTGTGGCAGGGTCAGTGCGTACATTTGTACTCCCAGTAATGATGTTTCATTTGGAAATGGCAGGTGGCAATGACAGGGTGGATTTATGCTCCAGCTTGGTATGCAAGGCAACGGAAGTGGGGTTGAGAGGGATAATAAGTCAGTCGTGATGGAATGGCGGACAAACTCAATGGGAGGAATGACCTAACTCTGCCCCTAGGTCTTATGGGAATGTTTCCATCCTCTTTCTTGTTACCACTAAAGCTGGCGGTGAGAGTTGGGCTGGTGAGTAGGATATTATGCTGTAGATATATCTGTAAAAGGGTAATGAATAACCAACATAAAAATATTTCATATGCACACCATAAGCATATTTTTATAATTAAAATATCAGTATCCAGAATCTGCTGAGCAAAGTTACAGGTTCTTTCTGGAAAGCTGAAATGTCTGTTTAGTTCTCAGGGATTTTTTTTTGTTTATTTTCTCTAATCAATTACAAGAGGCATAATGGATAAAGGCGTACAGTACATGGTCCGTCGTGGCAGAAGTGGGTCACTTCATTTCCAGGCTTCGGAGTTAATGGCATCTGCATTCACTGCATAACTCTTACATAAACTCAGTCCACCGCCACAGATGGGGAACAGCCTAGGAATTTCTTGCAGGCAACAGTAGCCTGTTTGTTTTCCATTTCTGAAGAAGAATCTCAGATCCATCTGCATGTTTTTATGCAGATTTGTTCCTATTACTTTTAACGTTTGTATTTATTTTAATGACTTTTTTTGTAGTTTCTGATTTTCTTTGATCTCTTTGTTATGTTTATGTATAGTGCTTGTAAGTGTCATTCTCACCTGTCATATCACACCCACAGCTTCCATGTTAACTCATCCTTCCTATTTGCCATGTGCCATTTACTGGCGAGGGAAATCTGCTCTGAGGCCTGAGGTTATCTCTCTTGTAAATGCTATCTTTCAGAAAGAGGAACTTAAACTTCAGTCATGGCAGAGCTTCTTGGAATACCAGTCAGCTGCCATCGATTTTATCATATTCTTTTTTATTTTTGCTGTTTTTTTTGTTGATTTTTAACTTCATCTATCACACGTTTGTGACTTTTGAACCACCAGAGCAACTAGTTGAAAATGTAGCTGCTTCTGGTCATACTTAAAATAAGCTGAAACAAATCTTTTCATCATACTTGTTCATGCTTATTTTACTGTGTACCTTCGTTCCGTAAAATCAGCATTCATTTCCTTTAAAGTGTGTCAATCTTCCTTTAGTTAATGCTTGCTGAAAACATCAAAATGGAGCTTGCCAAGTAAGTGAATTGATACAATTTGATGTTATTAAAACTAATTGATTGGCTGCAAAGTGATATTTTCATAGAAGTATTATTGTGGAGTTTCTTCATCTGAATGGTTAACTGTACATTTTTGTATTTTCCCTGCTGACGACAGTAAAGCATTCTTAACATTTAAAGGGGCACCTTGGTTCATAAAATGATTTTTGATTTGCATTCAAAGAATTAAAGGCATTGCCTCAATGGCACCTTTTATCCTCTTTCTGGAAATTCAATATTACTTCACAGACCACGTGTTATTTTGAAGTGTCGGCAACGTTGTAGAAAACATAAATCATTTCACACACTGAAAGGTTCCACAAGCTGAAAGACGATAACTGAACATTATCTCTTCTCCCCTTGGTGTCGTGTTCGACTCTCAGATGAACTTTGGATCAAATAACTGCGCCATCATTAATTTCCCTGCTGATAACATTGCCTGATTCTACCCTGTTACAGGACATCTGCTGCTGAAACCTTTACCCATACCCGTGTTCCCTCTAGATTTCACTGCAGTTGACACTGCTGTCCAACGTTCTTCATTCTCCTCATTAGAACTGTACTTGCATTGAGTCGCATTCAGCCTGTCCTGCCTCATACTGGTTCCTGCTTAAACAATGTCTGGATTTAAAAATTCAAACTATTGCTCCAACAGTGCCACAATTCTCAAGAGCCACAAAGGAATGACGCAGCTCTATAAAAATCAGCTTAGATCAAACTTGGGGTATTGTGTTCAGTTCTAGCAGCCCCATTATAGGAAGGATGTGGAAGCTTTAGAGAGGATGTAGAGGAGACTTACTGGGATGCTACCTGGATTAGAGAGCATGTCTTATGAGGAAAAGTTGAGAGACCTAAGGCTTTTCTCTTTAGAGTGAAGATGGATGAGATGAACTGATGGAGGTGTATAATATGATAAGAGGCATGGAATGGAGAGCCAGATAAAGTATCCAAAGTGGAAATGTCTAATACAAGAGGGCATAATTTCAAGATGATTGGAGGAAAGTAAAGGGGAGCACGTCTGAGATATTTTATACAGTGTTGGGTGAGTGGAATGTGCTGCTGCGGGTAGCAGTAGAGGCAAATACTTAAGGGACTTTTAAGCAACTCTTGGGCACATGGGCGAAGGAAAAATGGAGGCTTCTGTAGGAGGGAATGGTTCAATTAATCTTGGGGTATATTAAAAGGTCAGCATAACATTGTGGGCTGAAGGACTTGCAGTGTTCTATGCCTACATATCTCTCCATGATCTTTCTTCTTTATCTCTGACTAATTTTTGGTAAGTGCCATTTTAACCATTGCCTTGGGTTTCTAAGATCCAATACTCCGACATTCTCCTCTCAAGTCTGTCCCACTCCCTATCCCTTTCTCGCTTTTGACCATCAGCCCTCGTATCTCCTTCCGCTCACTGTCATTCTTTTGTATTTGATGATGAATATATTTCACTATTGTAGTGCTGACTGTATGTTGAGGATTAGTATGGACACCAGAGACAACTCCCACACTCTACAATGAATTGTGGAGGTCTGGAATGCACTGCCTCGGAAGGCAGTGGAGGCCAATGCTCTGGATGCTTTCAAGAAGGAGCTGGATAGGTATCTTATGGATAGGGGAATCAAGGGATATGGGGACAAGGCAGGAACCGGGTATTGATAGTAGATGATCAGCCATGATCTCAAAATGGCGGTGCAGGCTCGAGGGGCCGAATGGTCTACTTCTGCACCTATTGTCTATTGAATTAAAACCATGGGATCTTTTACACACAGGTGTTTGATGTTCCTTCCAAAAGACAGCACCTCCCTCACTGCAGAACTGCTCTGGATCTGTTGAGCTCTTGTATAGAGTGACACTCTAATGCAGTAAACTAAATCAAATAATGTTCCATCAAGTCTCTTGTAGATGAGATCATGCTTAATGAAAAAAAAAACTTGACATTAAGTGCTTCTTCTACCTCATCAGGCTACTTTTGATGCACATCAGTACATGGTAACAGGTTTATTTTAATTAACTTAACCTATGAAACATCCAACAGCACCAACCAAGTGCCAATGTCTTCAACTAATCAATGGACCCATAAACTGTTTAAAAACAATCTGCTAAACAAACCCGTGAATTTATAAGAAAATGTGACTGAAGAAGTGCTATGTATATTTATAAATGGTTTAGTTCACCAATATGCTCTGAAATAAATTAGGTGAGGTTGTAAAATAAAACAGGAAATGCTGGAAATGCTCAGAATTGTGCAGAGAGAAACTAGGAAAGTACAGGTTAATGGCTTACATCAGAATCTGCAGAATATTTTTTATACTTTGCTTTTATTTCACATTTCCAAACTTGTTTTTTTTTATTTTCAAATTGTGCGCCTTTCCTAATCTCAAGTCTTGCTCTATAGAAGCAGTGAGTAGGCCATTTGGTACAGGGGATGGTGTTCCTGATTTTTCAATGATTCATTTTAAATGCTCTAAATCAGGGATTTCCAACCTGGGGTCCATGGATCCCTCGCTTAATGGTATTGGTCCATGGCATAAAAAAGGTTGGAAACTCCTGCTAAAGCCAGTCATGCAAATTGGATGGGTCAGCTACTTAATTAATCACTCAATCACTGACCCAAAACACTGTGTTGAAATTTTTCTAAAGCTTTCATTTTCTTCTGGAAAACCTTTTTTGTTTGTGAAGTTTCAATGCCTGATGCAAATATAAAGTAAAACCAACTGTTTGGAACGTGGTAATTTTGTACCACTGCTGCTAAATAGTTATACCAATTCAGTTTGGTGCTAAGCACAGCACAAGGTGGCTGTGTCTGTGGCTCCCTTCACATGGTCTTCTTGTAACAGAGTTATTAGCCTGCAGGTGATGATTACTTGTAGGGTGGGGTTGCCTTTACGGCTTTCTCTTCACATGTGTGTTGAGTATATATGAGTAAAGAAAAGCTTAGGGACTTTTGAAAGTACTTCCCCTTCAGCAAAAAAGTAGTTGATCTTAGGAAATGTACGTGAGAGTTTTTATTTTCTTAACTTGGAGACCCTCCAATGACTTCCCCCTCCAAGTTCCACGGAAATCATCAGCAAAAGATCATTTCTGGAATCAAGCACATTTTTTGCTAAACTCCAAATACTTCTAACTTCAGTTTTGAGACTGGTTGCCTAGTACTTTCTAAATTGTTTTTGATAGTGGAATTTAGATGAGCCCGTCATGTTGAGCTCTGTGTTTGATGGTCAAGGGTTCCTGCATTTGCCAGGTTGGGGTGTTCTAAAGGAAGGTTGACTTCAGGGTGTTTCTGGTGCAACATTACTCTCTCCTCTATCTTTCAGTGAGTAAATGCCTGGGGATAATATTGGTCACTGTTATTTTGCTTACAAAACCCTCACTTATCACATTATATATAGAACTACTGAAAATGTTCCAAACATTTTTGCTCAGGGATCCTAAGCTGCTCATTAGAGACTCCAAGGAGCAAAGTTGCTCTTTAAAGAGTCCCTGAGCCACAACTCTTTTGGACAACAGATAAGATGGCCTGTTAGAGGCCATTTGCAAACTTTCAAGTTACCTGATTCTTGATCCAGTAAACATTCTATAACTTTATTCACTTTTTCCATAAGAGAAAACGGCCAGAATTTGATATCTCTTGAGTTGCAACCATTGCCCTTTTCTCCTAAAGGTGGGATCTTTGCAGATTCTAATACCAGTCCAATGTATATCGTTTTGTGCTAGAATATTTTCAGGTCTATAGAGTCACTGAAGTAAAAATATTTTATTAATGTAAAAAAAAGGTCCATCTTGTTTCCATGACTCCTTGTCAAGCCAATGGATGGGGATTACCTACCCTTTGATAGAACATAATATTTTGGAAGGGTACCAATAGTTTGAAGCTAATTGGTAATTAATAGATTTCAAGAGAAAATGTTAACTTTCCCAACAAAACAATGAGTAATTTAACACAATTCATATTGCAATGCTGAAGTGTTGAAGTTGCAATCAGTGTTTTTTCTAAATGATCTCCTGGGGAATTTTCACAAATATCCTAATATTTTAAAAATGTTGAAAAGCCACATCTCTAGGAAGAGACATAGCTCACACAAAATGCTGGAGGAACTCAGCAGGCCAGGCAGGACTGCTGAAGGGTCTTGGCCCAAAACATCAACTGTACACTCTTCCATAGATGCTGCCTGGCCTGCTGAGTTCCTCCAGCATTTTGTGTGTTACTTGGATTTCCAGCATCTGCAGAGCCTAGGAAGAGAAATGGTTAATGTTTCAGGTCAAAGACCCTTTGTTGGGACTTCCATAGAAAATCTGCTGTAGAATGGATCTAATGCAGGGACTGCTTCACTATTGATTTTAAAGCGAGGAAATAACTGAGAGGGGCCTGTAGCTATTAGTTCATTCCATTTTTTAACGTATTTTGCATTTAAATAAAATGATTTTAAATGCTTCATGTTTTTAATAGCTTGTTTTTTTCTAATTTTGTTTTCTGTTAATTTTAATTTTCAATAGTTTTGAATATTTCTAAATGATTTAGAATATCAAAAATATTCAGTCTTTTAAAATATTTGACAGCACAGATAGGTGTGGCCAAATCAGAGTTAGCCAGCTGTTAAAGCAATGTTCAGCATTCTTTTTGTGGCAAGATTTGTCTTTGCTCACCCCACCTAACTTGGCGGCACATGATAAAACAGGCCAAAGTCAGCACGGTTTCCTTAAGGCAAAATCTTGCCTGACAAGGCAAGGTTAGCGGGAGGCAGTAGAAAGGAAACTACAGACCTGTTAGTGGTTGGGAAGTTGTTGGAATTGATTGTTCGGGATGAGATTACGGAGTATCCGGAGGCACATGACAAGATAGGCCAAAACCAGCATGGTTTCCTGAATGACAAACCTGCTGTCATTCTTTGAGAAAATTACAAGCAGGGTAGACAAAGGAGATGCAGTAGACATGGTGTACTTGGATTTTCAGGAGGCCTTTGACAAGGTGCCGCACATGAGGCTGCTTGGCAAGATAAGAGCTCACGGAATTACAGGGAAGTTACTAGCATGGGTGGAGCATTGGCTCGTCGGCAGAAAACAGAGAGTTGGAATAAAGGGATCCTATTCTGCCTGGCTGCCAGTTACCAGTGGAATTACACAGGGGACTGCTGCTTTTTACAATGTATGTCAATGATTTGGACTGCGGTATTAATGGATTTGTGGCTAAATTTGCCGATGATACAAAGATAGGTGGAGGAATGGGTAGTGTTGAAGAGCCTGCAGAGAGATTTAGGTAGTTTAGGGATATGGGCAAAGAAGCGGCAAATGAAATACGATGTTGGAAATTATATGGTCATGAACTTTGGTGGAAGAAATAATCGGGCAGACTATTATTTAAGTGGGGGAGAGAATTCAAATTGCAGAGATGCATAGGGACTTCGGAATCTTCGTGCAAGCTACCTTAAAGGTTAACCTCCAGATTGAGTGGGTTGTGAAGAAGGCGAATGCAATGTTGGCATTCATTTCTAGCGGTATAGAATATAAGAGCAGGGATATATGTTGAGGCTCTATAAGGCCTTCATGAGACCACACTTGGAGTATTGTGTGCAGTTTTGAGCTCCTTATTTTAGAAAGGATATACTGACATTGGAGAGGGTTCAGAGAATATTCACAAGAATGATTCCAGGAATGAAAAGGTTACTGTATGAGGAACGTCTTGCAGCTCTTGGGCTGTATTCCCTGGAGTTCAGGAGAATGAGGGGGGATCTCATAGAAACATTCTGAATGCTAAAAGACCTGAACAGAGTAGATATGGCAAAGTTATTTCCCATGGCAGGGGATTCTAGGATGAGAGGGCACAACTTCAGGATTGAAGGGCGTCCTTTTAGAACTGAGTTGTGGAGAAATTACTTTAGTCAGAGGGTGGTAAATCTGTGGAATTTGTTGCCATGAGCAGCTGTGGAGGCCAAGTTATTGGGTGTATTTAAGGCAGAGATAGACAGGTTGTTGATTAGCTGGGCATCAAAGGGTATGGGGTGGAAACGGGTGTGGGGATGACTGGAAGAATTGGATCAGCCCATGAATGAATGGTGGAGCAGACTTGATGGGCCTAATGGCCTACTTCTGCTCCTATATCTTATGGACAAATCCGTTGGAATTCTTTGAGGAAATAACAGACAGTTTAGGCTAAGGAGAGTCAGTGGATATTTCTTACTTGGGTTTTCAGAAGGCCTTTAACAAGGTGCTGCACATGAGACTGCTGACCAAAACTGGAGCCTGTGGAATTACAGGAAAGATACCAGCAATGGATTGAAAATTGGCTGACTGGTAGTTGGCAAAGAAGGGATTAAAGGAGGCCTTTTCTGGTTGGCTGCCCATGAATAGTGGTGTTCTACAGGGGTTGTTATTGGGAACTCTTCTTTCAGGCTATGAGTCAATGATTTGGGTGACAGAATTGATGGCTTTGTGGCCAAGTTTATGGAATGATGCAAAGAGAGATGAAGGGTCAAATAGGGCGTCTGCAGAAGGGCTTAGACAGATTAAAAGAATGGGCAGAGAAGTGGCAGATGGAATACAGTGTAGCAAAGTGTATGGTCATGCACTTTGCTAGAAGGAATAAAGGCGTAGACGTTTCTAAATGGGGAGAAAATTCAGAACTCAGAGATGCAAAGGGACTTGGGAGTCCTTGTGTAGATTAAGTTACAGGTTGACTTGGTGTAAGGAGAGCAAATGCAATGTTAGCATTCACCGAGAAGACTCGAATATAAAAGAAAGGATGTACTGTAATGCTGAGACTTTATAAGGCATTGGTCAGACCGCACTCAAAGTATTGGGCCCCTTATCTAAGAAAGGATGTGCTAACATTGGTGAGGGTGCAGAGGTTCATGAGAATTGTCTCCTTTCATCTACTCAATGTTGTGATAACTACTATGCTGCTACCCGGAGTACCAGATTACTAGAGACCTGGATTAAAAGTTATGCATTTCAAAGTAAAGTCAGCCAGTTGTGTGGTGGCATCTGCACTGGAATTCAAGGCAAGTGGTCCCAGGTTCAGATCTGGCCGGGATGTAACCCCTTACTTGCTTTCCATCTGAGCTGGGTTGAGCATTGAGCTAGCAATTTGGCCTTGTTTAAAAAAAAACACACGCTGATACTAAAGAAGCATCAAGGTTGCTGTCTGATGCATCACGGAGACGGAGACGAACAACAAAATTCAGGGTATCAAAGTATAATGCAAAGCCAAATAAGTCTATATTAGTGTAGATGATATAGGAAAAGTATTAGACCATTCAGCCCATCGAATCTGCTCTGGCATTCAATTGTGGCTAATTATTTTTCAACGCTATCTTGCCACCTTCTCCTCATAACCCTTAACCCCTTTACCAATCAAGAACCTATCGATCTCTGCAAGAGAAGACAATCGTTGGAGAACCAGAGATGTTTAGGGAGCCCCCAAGGCGATTAAATTTTAGGACGATCATGAAAAGGAGGTGTGTAGACACGTTGAAAGAACTGGTGAAGACAATGGAGGTAGCTAGGTGTAAGAGAATAGAGGGATAATGAAACCTTGTTACATTAAGGTCAGAATGCACCCCAAAACTACCAGCATTATTCTGCTTGTCAACAAAAATCAACAATGACCTTATGATTCTGACCATTTCTCTTTTCTCAATGTAGTTTTTAGATTTTTGTTTGACGAGACTTGCGGCTACAACAGTGACCACCTGATTCTCAGCAAGCAGAGAGACTCTGTGGAGAGTGTGGCTGGATTTCCTCTGTTGCTGGGTGCAGAGCGGATTATGGCTGGAAGTTACATGTCCCTAAATTTCATCACTGGAGACACAGGAATAACGAAAGGGAAATTCTACTGGGCCTTCCGAGTGGATGCATCTTCCTACCTGGTCAAAGTAGGCGTGGTGTCTGATACGAAGCTGCAGGAGTGGTTTCACAGTCCACACGACATCAATAGCCCCAGGTTTATATCACGTTATTTATTTACTCTGTGTGTTTGGCTTTATCCACATGCCTTAAATATTGGTTGCAAACATTTTCTGGAGTGGTTGGTATGAGTGACGTGAATTTTGCATCAAACATGCAGCTGAGATTTCCCCAGGCCTTTGTCTGCTCCATCACCCCAGCCCCAAGGGAAGCGAATGGACAATCATGCTCATCATTCCATAAGACCATAATACACGGGAGCAGAATTAGGCCATTCAGCCCATTGAGTCTGTTCCGCCATTCCATCATGACTAAGTTGTTAACCCTCTCTACCCCATTATCCTACCTTCTCCCCGTAACTTATAAGGCCTTTACTAATCACGAACCTATCGACCTCCACTTTAAGTATACCCAGTGACTTGGCTGCCCAGGCTGTCTGGGGCAATAAATGTCACAGGCTCACTACCATCTGGCCAAAGTAATTCCTCCTCATCTCTGATTTAAATGTATGTTCTTCTGTTCGGAGGCCGTGCCCTCTGACCCTGGAGTCCAACTACTGGTTGTGCAGAGGATGCTTCTGCTCTATCTAGGCCTTACAAAGCTCTAATGGTCTAAGTTATATGATACTGACTGAGGTTTGTAAGAGGATTCAGTTACAAAAGGAAGTTATGCTCAACCTTGTAAGTTGTGTTCAGTAATGAGCTATATCCTCTAAACAGAACGTCAAGTCCTTGGCAACGATACAGAGAAATTTATCACGGTGTCACCAAGAATAAGGAAGTATCATCATGTATGAAGACAAAAGAAACTGGGTTAATTTTCATTAACAAGAAGGGCTCAAAGAACATTTAAAAGAAGTGTTGGAATTATGAATGAGTTATTAAGGGTCTTCCTTCGAGCAGGAGGGATTCAGATGTGATACAGGAAGCATATTCAAAATGATGGCAAGTTTTAACAAACTGAAGCAGCACAACTCTTTCTGCTGGCAGGGCAGTTGGTAACACGAGTTTAAGGTGATAGGCTAAAGAATGAGAGAGGAGATGAGGACAAAGCTTTTTGTGTGAATTGGAATAGTCAGCCTCGAAGGGGTAGTGGAAGCTGATTCAATGTAGTCTTTCAAAAGGGAGTTGGCTTTGTTTCGGAGAAAAAGTTGTGGAACTGCAGAAAAGGACCCCGCCAGTGGAACATTTTGGGTAGATTGTTCATTGATCTGGCAGTGGCTCTGACAGCATGCTCCTGTGCCATGGCATTCTGGGCGTCCTGTAGGGGCCCAGATCACCAGTTTTAAAACACAGAACATAGAACATTACAGAGTAGTATAGGCCCTTCAGCCCATAACGTTCTGCTGACCTTTTAACCTACTCCAAGATCAATCTGACCTCTCTCCCCTCCATGTGCCTATCTAAGAGTTTCTTAAAGGTCTCTAATGTATCTGCAGCTAACACAACTCCTGGTACGGAGTTCCATGCACCCACCACTTTCTCTGAAGAAAAGAAAACCAGTTACCTCTGACAACCCCACTATACTTTCCTCCAGTCAGCCAAAATTTATGTCCCGTAAAATAGTTCATTTCAGCTGAAAATTACCGCCTTCCATTCTGAGCTCCCAAAGCTAAGTTCACAAAAGTGTAATGTTTTCTGGTGTTGGTAGGAAAGGTGAGGAGGTCCTGAAGAGAGATAGACAATAGACAATAGGTGCAGGAGTGGGCCATTTGGCCCTTCTAGCCAGCACTACCATTCACTGTGATCATGGCTGATCATACACAATCAGTACCCCGTTCCTGCCCTCCCCATATCCCTTGACCCCGCTATCTATAAGAGCTCTATCTAACTCTCTCTTGAATGCATCCAGAGACTTGGCCTCCACTGCCTTCTGGGGCAGAGCATTCCACATATCCACCACTCTCTGGGTGAAAAAGTTTTTCCACAGTTGTTAGGGAGCTGGGTAGAAAGCTAAATAACAGGACCTCCAGGGTAGTAACCTCTGGATTGCTGCATGTACCAATGCCAGTGAGGGTGAGAGTATGATGTTTTGGCAGAAGAACGGTGGCTGAGCAACTGGTGCAAGGAGCAGGGGTTCGGAGTTCTGGATCATTGGGATCTTCAGGGGCAGGGAAAAGGGATGGGTTACACCTGAACTTGAGGGGGACAAACAGGCAGGTTTGCTAAAGTTGTTCAGGAGGGTTTAAGCTAATATGGCAGGATGATGGGAACTGAAAGGATAAGGTTGAGGATAGGATGGTTGGTTTACAGAGGCAGTGTGTAGTGAGGCTGATGGTACGGCAACATTGCAGTCAGTGGGATGAGTTGCAATGTAAAATGGGAACAAAAGTGGAAAAAGGTGATGAATAGAGAACTTGAAGGTGTTATTTGAATGCACGCAGTACATGGAATAAGGTAGATTAATTTGTAGTACAGTTACAGATTGGCATGTATGATGTTGTGGGTATCACTGAATCATAGTGGAAAGAAGATTTTAGTTGGGAACAATGTGCAAGGATAAACATAATATCAAAAGGACTGGCAGGAGGCAGAGGGCTCTGTCTATAAAAAAATTAAAATAAAAAAATAATGAAATTAAGTCATTAGAAAGAGGTGACATAAGATTGGAAGATACAGAATTGTTGTGGGTAGAACAAAGAAACTGAAAGGGTAAAAAGACCCCAATGGAAATTATATACAGACCCCCCCAACAGTAGCAAAGATGTGCTCTATGAATTACAATGAGAGATAGAAAATGCATGTCAAAGGGGTAATGTTACAACAGTCATGAGGCATTTCAGTTTGGGATAAACAGGTTGGTGCTGGATCCCAAGAGGGGGAATTTGAGCCCACAAGGGAGTAAGATATTTTGGATTGGATATCGTGCAATGCATCAGAAATGATTCGAGAGCATCATCAGAAAGGAATCTTTAGGGGGCAGTGATCATAATATGATAGAACTCACCCTGCAATTTGAGAGGGAAAAGCTAAAGTCAGATATATC
Source organism: Hypanus sabinus (assembly GCF_030144855.1). NCBI lineage: Eukaryota > Metazoa > Chordata > Chondrichthyes > Myliobatiformes > Dasyatidae > Hypanus > Hypanus sabinus. The sequence continues at coordinate 24,663,793 of NC_082710.1, read as the reverse complement.
AGTATTCCAGTGGAGTAAATTACAGAGGCATGAGAGAGGAGCTAGCCAAAATTGATTGGAAGGAAACACTAGCAGGGTGATGGCCAAACAGCAATGGCTAGAGTTCCTTGGAGCAATTTGGAGGACACAGGTAAGATGCATTCCAAACATGTAGTAGTATTCGAAAGGCAGGATGATGCAACCTTGGCTGAAAAAGAAGTCAAATCCAACATGAAAGAGAACATATAATAAAGCAAAATTTAGTGGGATGTTAGACGATTGAGAAGCTTTTAAATACTAACAGAAGGCAACTAAAAAGCCATAAGGAGGGAACAGATGGAATACAAAGGTAAGCTAGCCAATAATATTAAAGAGGATACTAAAAGTTTCTTCAGATGTACAACATGTAAAAGAGAAGTGAGAGTAGATTTTGGACCGCTGGAAAATGATACTGCAAAGGTAGACACGGAAGACAAGGAAATGGCAGACAAACTGAATAATTATTTTTCATCAGTCTTCACAGTGGAAGACACCAGCAGTGTGCCAAGAATTGTCAGGGGGCAGAAGTGAATGAAGACATTACCAGGGAGAAGGTGCTTGGGAAACTGAAAGATATGTCACCTAGACCAGATGGGCTACACCCCAGGGTTCTGAAAGAGGTGGCTGAAGGCATTGTGAGGCATTAGTATGACCTTTCAAGAGTCAATTGATTCTGGCATGGTTCCAGAGGACTGGAGAATTGCAAATGTCATTCCACTCTTCAAGAACGGAGAGAGGCAGAAGAAAGGAAATTGCAGACCAGTTAGTCTGACCTCAGTATCTGGAAGGATGTTGGGAGATGATTATTAAGGATGTGGTTTCAGGGTACTTGCAGACACATGATAAAGTAGATTGCAGTCAGCATGGAAAAATATTGCCTGACAAATCTGTTGGAATTCTTTGAAGAAATAACATGCAGGATAGACAAAGGAAACTCGTTGGATGTTGTGTACTTGGATTTTCAGGCAGCCTTTGACAAGGTTTCACACATAAGGCTGCTTAACAAGTTAAGAGCTCAAAGTATTACTGGAATGATACTAGCATGAATAAAGCATAGGCTGATTAGCAGAAGGCAAAGGGTGGGAATGAAAGGAGCCTTTTCTGGTTGGCTGCTGTTGACTAGTGCTGTTTCACGGGATCAGTGTTGGGACCACTTCTTTTTACGTTATATGTCAACGATTTGGATGATGGGATTGATGGGTTTGTGGCCAAGTTTGCAAATTATGCAAAGATAGGTGGGTGCGCGGGTAATGTTGAGGAAGCAGAGAGGCTGCAGAAGAACTTAGACAGACCAGGAAAATGGGCAAAGAAGTGACATTTGGAATACAATGTTGGGAAGTGTATGGTCATGCACTTTGGTAAAAGCAATAAAAGAATAGACTATTTTCTAAGTGGAGAGAAAATTCAAAAATCTGAAATGCAGAGGGGCTTAGGAGTCCTCGTGCAGGATTAAAGTTTAATTTGCAGTTTGAGTCAGTGGTGAGGAAATCAAATTCAATATTGGTATTCATTTTGAGACGACTGGAGAATAAAAGCAAGGATGTAATGTTAAGGCTTTATAGAACCCTGGTGAGGCCTCACTGGGAGTATTGTGAGGAGTCTAAGAAATGATGTGCTGACATTGGAGAGGGTTCAAAGTTGGTTCACGAAAATGATTCTGGGATTGAAAGGCTTGTCACATGAGGAGAGTTTGATGGCTCTGGGACTGTACTCACTGGAATTCAGAAGAATGAGGGGGGGGATCTCATTGAAACTTATTAAGTGTTGAAAAGCCTCAACAAAGTGGATGTGGAGAGGGTGGAGAGGATATTTCCTATGGTGGGGGAGTTTAAGACCAGAGGGCACAGACTAGGAAGAGAGGGCCTCCATTTAGAATGGAGGTGAGGAGGAATTTCTTTAGCCAGAGAGTGGTGAATCCATGGAATTTGTTGTCACAGGCAGCTGTGGATGCTAAGTCATTGAGTGTATATATAAGACAGGGCTTGATAGATTCTTGATTAGCCAGGGCATAAAAGGATAGTAGAAGGCTGAAATGCTGGATCAGACTTGATGGGTCAAATGGCCCAATTCTGCTCCTATATCTTATGGTCATGGTCTTATTCAGAGGTTTGTGAAATCATGTTGAAGTTAACAGTTGAGAGTTTCCTTTTTGCAATATTCCCTTGTTGCACGAACACAAATATTAATTAAACAAATCCATTGCATATTATGGTTGTTGCAGTTGTTTCAGATCTATTTGTGCCCTGATTATTTGTTTTTCATCCTGTCGTTACTTTAACTGGAGTAACAAAAATGGCCTGTTCCTTGGGAATACACAAACTCCACGTGATAACCATTGTCTACCAATCAGCAGTGGCTTCACCGTTTAGTGTAAATAATGTTTCAAGTAAAGTTGAACATCATAAAGTTAAATGAGGGGAGCATATCTACAGTACTGAGCAAACATCTTAGGTACATATAAAGCTGGGCTGCAGTACTGTAGTAATTTTATGTTTTGCACTGTATCGCTGCTGCGAAAAAAAACAAACAAATTTCTTGATATAGATGAATGATAATAAACCTGATTTGATATGGGTCAGAAGGTGGCATGGGGAGGGCAGTCATGGTTGGGGGAAGTGGAAGGGAGTGGGAAGCACCGGAGAGTCATTCTGTAATGATCAATGAACCGATTGTTTGGAATCAAATGACCTGGCCTGGTGTCTCGGGGCTGGCTGTGTCTGCACCCGCCCACCGCCCACCCCTGGCACTTCTTTGCCACCTGTCGTCCATCCCTCCTGCAGAACTTGTATACGTGCCTTAGACTTTTGCAAGGTACTATATTTGAGTTCAAGTTTCTGGAGGTGAAAATGAATGTTCAAGCAACTGGCAGATAGTTATTTCCTGTCCAAATCACCTCACTGCCACACTAACTAAGAGAGGGTAAACAAGATTGGATATAAAACATAGAACATAGAAAACCTGCAGCACAATACAGGCCCTTCAGCCCACAATGCTGTGCCGAACATGTACTTACTTTAGAAATTACCTTGGGTTACCCACAGCCCTCTATTTTTCTAAGCTCAATGTACCTATCCAGGAGCCTCTTAAAAGACCCTATCGTATCCGCCTTCACCACAGTCACCAGCAGCCCATTCCACGCACTCACCACTCTCTGATTAAAAAAATTTACCCTTGACATCTCCTCTGTACGTAATATACAGAAGTTGGGTTCCTTTCACCCGTCTTTATTGCAATGTACAGATGTATAAATAATGGGATTAGTAAGTATAGACTATCTCCCTCAGACTGCTCACTGAGGTTATGGGAAGAGGAGTGTAGTGATGTACCCTGACCATTTTTTGCCTGAGAAAAGTTAAGGGAAGACTTGAAGACGTGTGGCCAGAATGGTGCAGATTTCAGGTGAATCTATCAAATGGGTCAAGTGATAGACACCTATTCTGGTGAGAGAATGGATAGCCTGCGACACCGGATTTGAACTATAGAGTTATATTTTATTGGTTTAATCTCTGCTAAATTAAGTTCTTCTTTTCCATAGGTATGACCATGACAGTGGACACGACAGTGGGAGCGAAGATATTGCTTTGGAACACTCCCAGCCTTTCACCTTTGTTACCATAGGAATGAGGAAGTTCTTTATGCCCAAAAGTCCTTCCACCTCTTGCACAGAGACTTGTGAGCGCTTTCTATCTATGCCCCATCGCATTGGCGTTTGTCTGGACTATGACAGAGGGAAAGTCAGTTTCCACGATGGGGACAATATGCAGTGTCTATGTGAAAGGCGGGTGGAATGTTCTGGAACAATGTACCCAGCCTTTGGGCTAATGGGAGGAGGTTCAGTACATCTGGAGGAACTAGTGGCAATGAAAGAGTTGATCTACACGATTTAGTTTCTTAATTCATGATGGGAGGCTTTTTTCCATGTGTATGAAAAGAGCTTTTAGGAAAATGTTTGCTCCCCCTGTTTGTAGCACTTTATGGCATGCACTGCTTGGAGAACCTTGACGTGTAATTCCACATGTGAATGGTTCTCAGTATAGTTTTGTGCAATACTCATTCACTGATTAGATAAGATGTAACAGGGCAGCGGAATGCTCTCTGAAATCTTTTCCTTCCCCTTCATCTCCGCTTTATTTGTTGTTGATGCGAATTGGACCCTTTCAAAGGAAATAATGCAACTGAAGTGTGTTAATAATTCTGTTAACATATTTGTAGCTGCAACAAAGTGCAGTTTGGTATTTAAAGTTTTCAAAGTAAAATTTTAAAGAGCTGCAGGGAGTTGTTATTTTTGACTTCTAGGTTTGAGATTCTCGTATCATGCCACAAAAGCTACCAATCTAAAATGAAGTCATGCCTTCTATAAAAAAATACTGACCAAAGTGTAATTTGGTGGAGACTTCGTAACTTTGACATGTCTAAATAACATAGTAAAATATTGATGTCGTTTATGAATATTCAGATTAATCAATGCAAGATTTCTGAATGCACATGGTGCAAGCTGGTGCTGTGGTGCTAGGTCCAGGACCAATAATAAAAAATGTCAAAGCAACTGTTATTTTAAAATATTATTTTATTTTAGAGACAATGGAGAACAGGCCCATCCAGTCCGACGAGCTGCTCTGTGTAACAATCCGCCTATTTGTCCTGAGTCTAATCACTGGACAATTTACAATGACCCATTAACCTACTAACCAGTACGTCTTTGGACTGTGGGAGGAAACTGGAGCACCTGGAGGAAACCTCCATTCATGGGAGAGGACGTACAAACTCTTTACAGGTGGCTTTGGAATTGAAGTCCAAGTTCCGATGCCCCCAGCTGTAATAGCGGCACACTGACGCCACCCTGGCATAGTAAGAGACACCGCAGATGTTCCCTCACACTCCCACTAGCTCAATAAAGAGGGTGTGCCAGGAGCATCAGAGCCACAGTGGTTTTGATCAACACCTGAGTTACGATTTGCTGAAGGGGCAGAATTCTTCTTAACTATTGTCAGTACTGATTTGGAAAAAAAAACTAATGCTCAGTTTAAGTCTTCTTGCTCCCTCACTTATTTTCTCACCTCATTCATACTGCTACATTCTCTGACTTAATCCTCTCCCCTGACTCCTGCTTCCTGTTGTGGTTGTTAGTGTGACTTGGGAAAAAAATAAATCTGAGATTTAATTGGCAAGAAACAAATTACACTGGATATTCCTTTTACCAATAGACACACAAGGATGATGGGCAACACCAGCCTAACCTCTAATATATTTATGTGACAAGGTCTCTAATATGTCAACACATCTTGGAATCTCATAACACTTAAACAATTAAGCCTGTTCATTGTACTGTAAGAATTAAATTAATGGTATACTTAATAGTGATTGTACTGATTTCTGAAGTATCAGAACATTCACCTGAAACAATAAGTGAGCTCTGAGTTGTAATATTTGCTAACAAGGTGGGGAAAAAGACTTGAAATCAGCCGCGAATGATGCTCCCTGTTACTGTTAATTGGAAATCAGGTGTGACAAGTTCCGTGATATTATCTTACTGTAAGTACACCTGTTGATGGTAGCACTGTGATGCCCTAATTCTGCACTTCCAAGCTTCTTGGTTGTAAGGAAGGGAATCTTTGATGTTTCTCCTTTGCTGTATGGTTCTCAAGTTTCATTATGCAGTAATAAATAAGGGCAGTATGATTAACCTTAAAGTGGAAACTCAGTTCTTGAACTACATGCCATTTCCCCTTTACTAACATGATGGGAAGGGGAACAAGAGGAAGGTTAGGAGGAGGCTCTTGTAGGAAGTAATTAAAAGTAGGCCGTGACTCATTTCTTTACATTGACGGAGGCAGAGTGGGAAAGTGGAGGTGGAGAAGGAGAAGAGAGAAAGGAGGGGTGGGGGGGGGGAGACAGCAAATGGATTGGGAAGGGACAGTGGTTTGTGAGTTTACTTACACGCTGGTGAGGTAATGTGACAGTGAATCTGACTACAGCTCAGCGCTGTGCTTGTGGTCTTAAAACTGGGCGAAATGGTGGAATCTGGAGTATAACCCAGGGGCACAGGAACATATAAGGTTTGGATATATTGATGCAAAGAGTTTAAATTTCTGTAGGAAAAACTAGTTTTACCAGACCACATAAACATTACATTGTTGAGCAGTTGGAGGCTTTAAAGGATTTAGTTTAAATATAGGCTGCCCATTACCTACCCAGAACTCAATTTCTCCCCATCTACCTTTAATATTATTCCCAAGGTTTCACAGGCCACTCAGCTGCATCAAAACTAGGCGTGAGTCTTTTGTGATAATCGTTATTACGTGACTTCAAGAAAGCTTCGATCATATTTCCACTGGGGTCTGAGCGGAGAAGCAGCCTTGCTTTCTTCAACAAGCTGAAGCAGAACAAATGCTTGGGAGGAAGGATAAAGAGAACTTCCCCAGATAAATGAACACTTCCAATACACGTGCAGAAAGCAGAGGAGAGTTCCCCAGAGTCTTGCAAGGAAACCTGAAGCCTCCCTTTCTCAGGTCTTGAAAAAAAGTGTTCCAAACGTTTCCTCAGAAAGCATTTCTCCCACTATTTTCCTCAAAGCTCCCAGGGTTACTTTTATAGTAGGGACTTCAACTGAACCTTAGGATGGAGTAATGGGCCTGGTAATTCAGACAGAAAGCCAGCGACTCTGCTGAAAGTCCCTGGAAAGCTGCACAAACTGAAGAGTTGGGGTCCGCTGTACTGGGGAGCAGATCCCTTGCAGCACCTTGGGTCCAGAGATGGTTCTGTAATGTCCTGAACCAATGGGTGCATCCACTATCCATCTGTCCATCTGGCTTCACATGGGCACATCCGGCACAGCCCCAAGGCATGTGTACTCACCATGACCTCTCATAGGCTCCTTACAATACGGACAGAAGACGTGAGGTGAGAGTCACTCTTCCAAGTAACAGGGTAATATTTGATGATGTCGAGAATCACTTTTCCAGGTAACAGGGTAATATTTTCTGAAGACAAGAGTCACTCTTCCAGGTTACAGGGTAATATTTGATGAAGGTGAGAGTCACTCTCCCAGGTAACAGGGTAATATTTGATGAAGTGTGGCATCTACACTGAAGGCAATGGGTTGTCTATTGGCCGGAGTTGTCCTTTGCACAAAGGAAGATGGCCGTGGTTATTAGAACGTCAATTATGCCAGCTCTACAGCATCACCACAGGATTTCTTAAGGCATTGACCCAAACGTCTCTGAGCAAAGACTCATCCATCCCATGGTAAAGTGAGATGTGAGGTACCGGCATGTAGGTGTTGAAGCATACTCCTCGCTGTTAAATGGTGCGGCATGGCAGCGAAGTGGTTAGCACAAAGCTTTACAGCGCCAGCGACCTGGGTTCTATTTCCGCCGCTGTCCGTAAGGAATTTGTACGTTCTCCCTGTGATCGCGCCAGTTTCCTTCCACTGTCCGAAGACGTACAGGTTGGTACAGGTGGATTGGTCATTGTAAATTGTCCCATGGTTAGGCTAGGGTTAAATTGGGGGTTGCTGGGTAGCACTGCTAGAAGGGCCAAAGGGCCCATTCCGTGCTGGATTTCAATTAATAAATAATTAAGGGCACACCCATGAGCAACTTGTCATTGCAAAACCCCTTGTTCTTCTTGGCAGCTTCAGTGGGGCTTTGAATAAACAGGCTCACTTTCATCAGCCAGACAGCTGTTAGCATGAAGGTAATCTTGAAAAGAACAGAATATAACTTGAGAAAAGAATTGCATGGTGAGTTCTGACATGTAATGGCTGAAAGTGGTGCTTAAAGAGACTGAAAATACTTTTTTAAACGTATTGGGGACAATCTGGAAATGGTGAAAGTTGCAGGAAAGAGACAAAGGAGTTGGGAAGAAAGGTAGTACAGGCAGAATGAGCAGAATGGCCAGACTGTGCTGATTCCTGAAACCAAGTGACCAGGCAGCTAGCAACACACAATTTTTTTGGGCACTGATTAAACAGATTGAGCAAAGGAGGAGAGTGGATTTTTGGATCAGTTTCAAAGTTGTACAATTACATTGGAAGACTGAAAGCCAAAATCGGCAGGTTTCACTTTGCTTCCTTGACATAGAGACATAGAAACATAGAAAATAGGTGCAGGAGTAGGCCATTCAGCCCTTCGAGCCTGCACCGCCATTCAGTATGATCATGGCTGATCATCCAACTCAGAACCCTGTACCTGCTTTCTCTCCATACCCCCTGATCTCTTTAGCCACAAGGGCCATATCTAACTTTGACCTTCCCTCAATAGTTGTAAACTTTTTCCGACTGGTATTAACTTTCGCCTCTGCTGGAAAATAAATAGCAGATTGGCTGCACACTGAATTCTAATAAAGATTAGCTTTATTTGTCACATGTACATCGAAACACACAATGAAACGCATCACTTGCATCAACAACCTACGCCGTCTGAACTTGTGCTGGAGGCAGCCTGCAAGCTTCTGGTGCCAACGTAGCATGCTCACAACTTAATAACCCTAACCCATCGTCCAAAACCTCTTTTGGAATGTGGGAGGAAACCAGAGCACCCGGAGGAAACACATGCGGTCACAGAGAGAATCCACAGACTTCTTACAGGCAGTAGCAGGAATTGAAACCCTATCTTCCAATCACTGGCACCGTAAAGCACAATACTTACTGCTACACTGCCATACTACTCGATCCAACAAGTTAACCTCTTGGTTTAGTGTGTGGCCTATAGGGACTGCCCTGAATGCTTCCATGGTTCTGAGGGTACTAGCACCGGAACAACAGGGTACTGAGGCACAGACCCCATTCAAATTCCAGCTGAGCACACATGCCTTATGAACTGGGCTGATAGTGTTCAAGCAATAGTGCTGATGTGATTCTGAACCCTCCCCTCCTTCCAAAGTTCAAAGTTCAAAAGATCGAAGTTCAAAGTAAAGTTAATTTTAAGAGTACATAAATGTCACCACATACAACCCTGAGGTTATTTTTTTATGTAGGCATATTTAGCAAATCAATAGGACAGTAACTGTAAATAGGATCTGCAAACTGTAAACAAATTCTGCAAATGCAAATAATAAAAAATAGCAATAAATAATGAGCATGAAATAACAGGATAAAAGAGTCCTTAAATGAGTGTAGTTATCTCCTTTTGTTCAAGAGCCTGATGGTTGAGGGGTAGTAATGTGCTCTTGAACCTGGTGGTGTGAGTCTTGATGCACCTGTACCTTCTATCTGATGGCAGCAGTGAGAAAAGAGCGTGGCCCGGGTGGTGAGGATCTTTGATGATGGATGCTGTTTTTCTACAACAATGTTTCATATAGATGTATTCTACGGTTGGGAAGATGCAATAACCTGGTACTGGTGTTTAGAGAGTTGACATTTCGGGCCGATACCCTTCCTCCGTCCTGGTGAAGGGATTTGATCTGAAACACTGACCGTTCACTCATTTCCATAGTTGCTGCCTGACCTGCTGAGTTCCTCCAGCATTTTCTGTGTGTGGCTCTGTGGATTTCCAGCACGTGCAGGATCTCTTGTGTTTAGATCGCCAGATCGCATCAATACTTCAATAGAGTTTGGAACTAAGATCAACTCAACCGATGGAACAGGGATCTGTGGTTCTGGGTGGTTCACTGACAACTAGGAGTCAGCCCTCAGAGCAGAGAGTAGCAACATAATCAAAGATGAGTGAATAAACATGAGCGATAATATGTTCGAGGGCTGCAGGAGAATAAGGAGGGAGAACACACACAAAATTCTGGAGGAACTCAGCAAGTCAGGCAGCAGGAGAGAAATGAAAAGTAAACTTTTTTAGGCTAAGGTCCTTCATCCTGACCTGCTGAGTTCCTCCAGCATTTTGTGTGTGTGTTGATTTGGATTTCCAGCATCTGCAGAATCGCTTGTGTTTAAAACTCTACGGAGAGCTTTGCAAGGCGGCTGGGCCGGACAACATCCAAGGCGGACTACGCAGGGAGTGTGCATACCAGCTTCACAGGGATCTTCAAACTGTCACTCCCTCAGGCTGCTGTCCCCACTATCAGCCACCATCATCCCTCCACCAAAGAATTCTACACCTTCAGAATTCAACGACTACTTCCTTGTGGCACTGATGCCAATCACCATGAAGTGCGTTGATTTGCTGGTAACAAAACATACCAAAAACTCCATCTCTACCACACAGGACACTCATCAGTATACTTACCGACAGAACCGCTCCATGACCAGTGCTATAGCATCCGTCAAAGCTCCTGGCCGTGACACCCTGAGAAAACAAGGACACTTTTGTCAGAATGCTGTTTCTGGATTTCATCACTAAAGTCCCACGGACCATGGTAAACAAGCTCCTACTCCTTGGACTAGAAGTCACTGTGCAACTGGGTGTTGGACTTACCAACCAACAGACCTCAGATAGTCAGGATCCCACCCCATCCCCCATTATCCACAACATAGTGCCTCACCCCCCCCCCCCCGCCACCCCTGTGCTGTGTGTTGAGCCCATTTCTCTACATTCTGCTGCATGGCCAAACACCTGAGTAATCACATTGTCAAGTTTGCCAAAACACGACAGTGACTGGGGCGCATCACCAACAATGATGAGACAGCCTACAGAGAGGAAGTGGAAGGGTGCAAGGCTTAATACCAGGTAAATAACCTCTTCCTCAATGTACACAGGGCAAAGGAGATGGTTATTGGCTTCAGGAGAACTCGCACCTCTCCTTACATCAGCGGCACGGCAGTGGAAACTGAGCAGCTTCAAACTCCAGGGAGTGCACATCTTGCACAATGCCTTATGGTCCAAGGATACATTCCACCCAGTCAGGGAAGTTCACCAACACCTCTACTTTCTGAGGAGGCTGAAGAGAGCTGGATAACGCACATTTATACTTACGTCACTCTACAGATGTGTAGTAGAGAGCATCCTAAATGCTCCGCCATTTCATCATGGGCAGATCCAATTTTCCCTCTCTGCTCCAATCTCCAGCCTTCTCCCCGGATCCCTTCATGCCCTGACCAATCAAGAATCTATCAACCTCTGCCTTAAATATACATAAAAATTTGCCCTTCACAGCTGCCTGCGGTAATGAATTCCGCTGATTCATCACTCTGTGGCTAAACAAATTCTTCCTCATCTCCATTCTATAATGACATCCCTCTATTCTGAGGCTGTGTCTTCTGTTTTATACTTTCCTAACAAAAGAAGCATCCTCTGCTCATCCACTCTAACAAGGCCTTTTACCATTCTATAGGTTTCAATCAGGCCACCCCTCATTCTTATGAATTCTAGAGAATACAGGCCAAGAGTCATCAAACGCTCTTCATATGACAAGCCATTCGTCCTGCATTCATTTTCATGAACTTCCTTTGAAGCCTCTCGAGTTTCAGCATATCTTTTCTAAGATAGAGGGCCCAAACCTGCTCACCCTTGCTTTTATATTCTAGTCCACTTGAAATGGATGATAACATTGCATTTGCCTTCCTCACCACAGACTCAACCTGCAAATTAACCTTTTGGGAATCATGCACAAGCACTCACAAGTCTCTTTGCGCCTCAGTTTTTGGTATTTTCTCTTCATTTAGAAAATAGTCAAACCTTTCATTTCTTCTACCAAAGTGCATGACCATACATCTCCCAAGATTGTATTCCATCTGCCAGTTCTTCGTCTATTTTCCTAACCTAAGTCCCCTGTAGCCTCTCTACTTCCTCAAAACTAACTCCCCCTCCACCTATCTTCATAATGTCTGCAAACATTGCAATAAAGCCTTCAATTCCATAATCCAAATCATTGACATATAACATAAAAAGAATTGGTCTCAACACAGAGCCCTGTGAAACTCCAGCAGCCAGCCAGAAAAGCCTTTTTGTTCCCACTCTTTGCCTCCTGCCAATCAGCCATGCTAGAATCTTTCCTGTAGTAACATGGGCTTGTAGTTTGTTAAGCAGCCTCATGAGTGGCACCTTGTCAAAGGCCTTCTGAAAATTCAAGTACACAATATCAACCAATTCTCCTTTGTCTATCCTGCTTGTTATTTCTTCAAAGAATTCCAACAGATTTGTCAGGCAAGATTTTTCTCTGAGGAAACCATGTTGACAACGGCTTATTTTATCATGTGCCTCCAAGTGCCTTCAGACTTCGTCCTTAATAACCGACTCCAACATCTTCCCAACCACTGAGGTCAGACTAACTGGCCAATAGTTTCCTTTCTTCTGCCTCTCTCACTTCTTGAAGAATGTAGTGACATTTGCGATTTTCCAGTCTTCTGGAACCATTTCAGAATCTAGATATTCTTGAAAGATCATTACTAATGCCTCCAGGATCTCTTCAGCCTCCTCTTTCAGAACTGTGGGGTGTACACCATCTGGTCCAGGTGACTTATCTACCCTCAGACCAGTTTCCCAAGAACATTCTCCCCAGTAATGGCAACTTCACACATAAATTGATATTTATTGTGTTTTTTTAAAAGTTAGTTTGTTCTTTATCTTATTATTCTTTTTGTGCTGCAACAATCTGGAATAACAATTACTTCATTCTCCTTTACACTTGTGCACCGAACGTGACATTAAACAACCTTGAATGGTGAAGAAGGCGGTGATCGGATTGCTCTGCTGGGAGCTAGCGTGGACCGAAGGTAAGTAACAACCCTTGATTTTGACGACTTTTGTTTGCAAGAACTACCCATACATATCGAGTCAGCTATCCTTTGCTAATAGGGAACAGATGTGATTATACTGTTGCTTTGATACTATATAATTCTTGTACATAATTAATAAGATTTTTTACTTGTATCATAAATACATCCACTTTAAAACACTCATTGCTCCTTTCTAACATTTCATTAGGTTGTCTTGAGTAAAGCTGATGAGCATTCCTATTTTGTTTGATACACCACACAAATCTCTTTCAGAGCATTTTTAGAACTGAATCAAATTATGTGGAGACAGTTTAATCAAAAGCAGAATGCACTAGGTAACACAAATAAAACTTTAGTATACTATTATAAGCTATCATTGATTTTTCAGTTTTGTGTAGCTTCAATCCTGTCTGCATATTAAGCCCTACTAATGATTTCTTATTTTATAACCGTGTGAAATAGGAATTGCTACAATGTGAACAAAGTCAGTGGAGAGACAGAACTGGTAGATATGAAGTAGTCTTATCTGACAAGATGAGACACAATGGTATCATATTGAGACCCTTTTGAAGGAAGAGAACATTACAAGACATTTTATGTGCTATTTTATATTCACAATGTATCTACAATGCTTCCTCTGAATTACATACAATGTCTACACCTCCTGCTTTGCACTCACACTCCAGACAATGTTAATCAAGATAATCTGCTTTTTCAATTAACTGTTGTTCACAGCTCTAGGAAGATAGTGTCTGGAGCTGCATTTAAAATTTAATATACAGTCTCTGTTCAGGTCTAAAGATTGGTTGCTGAAGTTAATATTTTGCTACACACCCCAAGTCCACAATATGCCTGAACAGGGATTTATGTTTTTATTCCTGTCAGATGCTGTTACAAATGATGAAGGAAATTTTTGACTTTGGTTTACTCATGAACTAAATTGTTCATTTAGAAATCATCGATTTAAAGTTTTCTAAAATGCTGCAGGTTAATATTTTGAAGGTTTGAGTGTACACATCAATAAATTTTGATGCATGTCTTGTGAGGAACATGCTTCTATATCATGTAGTGAGGGCGTTTTTTGACTTTTATTTGATGGTTTTGAACTTGGGTGATATATTTTCTTTTGGTTAACTTGACATGCAGTATTAGCCTCCTGTAGTCCAATGATAATAGTTATTAGCTTCAGATGGATATTTGTGACCAACGTATTTGCAGTTCTTTTGAAAGAAAGATAAACTGATTACTCCCAAACTACAGATTAGAAAACCTCAAGGAAAAACAGGAGAACATTATTGAATATTTCAGCTGTCTTTGAAATGATCATTCAAATGAAAATAAAACCCTTAGGAAACTTTTTAAAAATTACACAAAATACCTGAAAAATAAATGCAAAAAATAAGCAAAAACAATTGTATTCAGGAATTTAACAGACAAGAATGAACAACCTGGAAAATTCTCATAGCTGTCGGGAAATATTCCTTTTGTAGAGAATGACTCAAAGTAACTACTTAGAGTTAAAACATACTTAGCCAATTTTTCCCTTTTTTCAAGTTTTACATGTTTTATATGTTTTAGCTTATTATCAATAGAAATTAACATTCGTATGTTTCTTAAAGTGTGAAAATAATCTTAACATGTAAAGCCTCTGCTAAACTGAGTTCACTGATCCTAACCATTACTGCCACCTACCTTTCAAAACAAGTACAACTGTACAAAAAAAAGAAGCAAATGGTTAATTTTTAATAAATAATCAAAGATAGCAGTGACACATAATGTTTTTACAGTCAACTTCTTCTGGATTGATTATGAAACCACATATTTCATTTCTTTTATGCCTTTTACATTTGTTTTTCATCTTGAATGTGACTGGGACTGTTGGAGTCTGTGATTTGCAGTTTAGAGATCATTTGGGTGTTCCAGCGCTCTGCAGGCCTCGAGAGGATTCTGGGAAGCAGTGGTGGTGAGTGTGGGCAGGCTGCAGGAGGGGGCACGAGCTGATGTTTGACTTCATTTCGCTGATTAAAGCTTCCATTGTTTGCTGAGGGAGATGGCTGATTAATCGTTTGCTGAGGGAGTTTGAACCGTGGGGCTGAATGTGGAAGCTGAGCGCTGGCTGCCTGCCGTTAGATCACTGGGGTTCACTCTGCAACCTGAGAGGGAAGAGCCTGCTGCTGTGCCCGGAGAACATTATCAAGTTTTTCTGCATTTTGGATATGGACTTGGACTATGGACTTTTTTCAGTCATATAGATTTTTATATTTTGTATTTTTCCCCCAATTTTTCTTGTTTTTTTTGTGTGTGAGTGGGGGATTTGGGGGTTGATGTGCCTATTTCAATTTTGTTCATTTTTGTGCAGGGAGGGGGATTTGGTGTTGATAATCGTGCTGCCATTCTTTTTCCTTCTTGGTTTCGTGGCTATCTGGAGAGTAAGAATTTCAGAGTTGTACACTTTGGTAATAAATGAACCTTTGAAAACATTCTTCATAGTACAGTATGTGGCTGATTTTGTGTCCAGTCAGCAGCCCATCCCAAGTTGCCTAGAGCAGTGCTTCCCCGTGCAAGCTTCCTTTGAAGGTGCACGAATTTCTGTTTTAAATTCAAATTATTTGCAGCTGGTAGTTTGGCCATTAATAGCAATGAGGTATTACCAGCTGATACCAAAGCAAAAAACTTCATCATTGAGCAGTTGTTTACTCACTGAGGAGCAGTTGACTACACCATGAAATTTGACAATAAGATATAATTATTTAAGTTGCAAAAGCTTTAACTCTTTTTAAAATCCTGATTTCCTTTTTGGGAAGTAGATCAACAGGGTTTAGAAGACCTGCAACACTTATACAGAAGGTCCAAGTAAGGTTTAGTTGTTTCCTGATTTCCGATGTCAGGCAAAGATTTTACCTTTCATGGGACCAGAGAAAGGAGGATCAGGACTGAAGACTCATCATCTTCCTCTTCTGGTACCGCCAAGACCCAATGCGTTGGCTATTCGCTTAAATCTCTGAAACCCTTCAATAACTATCAGTTCAAATCAGATAGGACAACATGAATTCAGATATGGTGCCAAGACTGGGGCTCTCATTACATGATCAGAGGAATATTAGAGTCAGTGGGGTAGAACTTTTTCTTGACAGGGTTTCAATTGTACGGCATTTAGGGGTGGAAGTTAAATAATGATGATTTTACATTCCGGAATGAATCAACATTATCTCCTTTCCATTCATTGGAATAAAAACAAGAAAACTAGGTGATGTTGCAGCTCTATAAACCAATGTTAGACCATAATTGAACTATTGAGTTCATTTCTGGTAACTCATAGGAAGTATGTAGAAGCTTTAGAGAGGGTGCAGAGGAGATTTGTAAGGATGCTGTTGGGATTAGAGAGCATATTTTCAGAAGAGAGGTAGAGCAAGCTATGGCTTTTTCTTTTTGCAGTGAAGGAGGTGTATGGGATGCATAGACACAGTGATAGATAGATAGATAGATAGATAGATAGATAGATAGATAGATAGATAGATAGACAGACAGCCTGATCTATTTTCCCAGGGTGGAAATGGCGAATATGAAAGGCATAATTTTAAGGTGGTAGGAGGAAAGTATATGCCAGAGGTACTGTAGGTTTTTACATAGAGAGTAGTGAGTGCATGGAACACACTGCCAGAGGAGGTGGTAGAGGCAGATACATTAGGGACATTTAGAAAGACACATAGATGAAAGAAAAATTGAGAGCTATGTGGGACGGAAAGGTAAGATCCTTCTTGGAGTAGGATAAAATGTCAGCACAACTTTGTGGGCTGAAGGAGCTGCACTCTGTTGTACTGCTCTATGTTCTAATTAGGCTATGAGGTTTTCGGTGTGGGATCTTCTCCCACCTGATTATCTCAATGCAATTAAACCATTCATCCCTTAAAGTCCAAGCACAAATGAATTAAATGAACACCTGCTTACAAAATGCTGGAGGAGTATAATGATGTATTTGTAGCCTGTCATCTGGAGTAAAGGTTTGTTTAAAAAAACTAGCTTGGTTCTTACAATTACTCACAAGGCTGCTGTCATATTGGATTTTGTTAAGCTATCCACTTATCACTAAGGGGCTCTGTTTGGGTGTTTTCAATGAAATATTCTCTCAGATTGCATTGAGTTTTAGACAACATTGGAATATCTACTACGATTCTGTTTGCAATGTTGTACTTCACCATAGCTTGAAGCAGCAGAATTCAGATTACAGATTTCACACTTCCAAGGTGAAACAGTGCAAACCAACTTAATTGATACTGTAGTGGAAGCTCATCAAGAGCTTTGAGCTTCAGTTTTCCAAGCTATTTGGTAGAAAATAAATCCGGGTGGTGAGGTGGAGATACGTCTCTGTCAAAGGAGGTGGAAAAAACTCCTTCCCTCCACAAACCTGCAGGTCACCCTTGGGCAAGGTGTAGCACCTGCTTAGCCCCCTGGTCAATGTCATGTGAAGCCGGGGAGCAGGTGGTGGATGGTCTTTTGAGCAGATGGTGCATATCACAAGTCCTGGTTCTGCAACCACTGACACCAAGCAGACAATCCCTGAAGTGTATTGATAATGTCTGGGGTCATCCATCTTATAAAGACACTGCCCTGAAGAAGAGGATGGTAAACCACTTCTGTAGAAAAATTTGCCAAGAACAATTATGGTCAATTATGGTCGCCCACATCATGTGGCATGGCACATAATGAAGATGAAGATGATGATGAATTTGAAAAGGTCATTGGCTTTTGCACTGGTGTCTCCTTGCATTCCAGCACTCTTTCTTCAATTCTCAGGAAGTGGGAGATTTGAAATGATTTGATCGTCTGCCATAGACTTGGTAACTAAATGACTTTGTCAGACAGGCTTGTAGTACAGCAGGTAATCTCATCCCATGACCGATCTCAGAATAGAGTTTCTATTCCGAAAGTTAGATGTCAGGCATGCGAACAATGTAGCCTGCCCAACATAGCTGACTAACTAAGACTTCAGTGATCTGGGGGCAGACAGTGACTTTGGTTTGTTTATCCTTCCCCTGAATTTGGAGGATTTGGAGAATCTGTCCAGAGCCTTGAGGGTCCAGCTGTAGGAAGGGGTCTCAGGTGCATAGAGGAGGAGCACAGTCTCTGTTGTTTAGTAGACCATATGTTTTGAGCCAGGTTTCTGGTCACATTCTTCAAGCAGCCTTTTCCTCAACTGATTGAAAGGTATGCTGAGCCCTCGGGGACAGTGGTGAATCGGCCTTCGCCGATACACGACTCTAGGTATGGGGTGCATTCATAAGCACAAGAGATTCTGCCAATGCAAAAAATCCAAACTGTTGGCATGGGAATCGTTTCTCTAACTTCCAGAAATTTCTCTCCCCCATCTCTTTTCCCATTCCCCATTCTGCCTTCCCTCTTATCCCTTCTCTTCTCCTCATCTGCCTATCACCTCCTATAGGTGCCCCTCCCTTTCTCCCATTGTCCACTCTCCTCTCATATCACATTTCTTCTTATTCTGCCCTTTACCTTTTTTGCCATCAGCTTCTAGTTTCCCACTTCATCCCTCAGCACCCCACCTACCGAGCTTCACCCCTCACCTCCCTGCCACCCTCTCATTCTGACTTCTTCCTCCTTCCTTTCCAGTCCTGTTGAAGGACCTTGGCCTAAGCTGCTTTATTCCTTTCTACCTGCTGAGTTTCTCCAGCTTCCTGTTTGGGAAGTGACCCACTCTCTGTAGTGTCACATCATGAACCTTTATCATCCTAAAGCAGTGTGGCAGAGGTGGTTGGCGAAGGGCCTTTGCTCCTGAGTGTATGGCCCATCATCTCAAATGCTTCAGTAACCAAGCTAATGGTGGTCTGGGGCTTGTCACAAAGCACACCCAAACACAGGTGTTGTCTGGCGCTCAAGCCTCTTTGGTGAAATTCAACATTTCCGTGGAGGACAGAATATCTCTGGCCCATTTCCGCTTGAAATGCAGAAGGGGTGTCCCGGACAGTATTGAGAGACTTGGAGCTATGCATTGGAAGCACGCTAGAAAGTGTGCACCACTCCCAGATTCCCCACAGCTGTCGGATCAGGCACTTCTGCCTGCCTGTAGGATTTTGTGAAGTTCCCACAAAAGTGGAGTGGAAGTAAACCACCCTTCATCCGAAAGGACTGCCTAAGTAGTAGATGGCAGTTAGTTACTTCTCCGCCCCCATTTTCCTGGCTTGATCTGAAATGGCCATTACATCGTAAGAAGAAACGGGTTGCAGGATGTGCCCAAAAATGTCAAGGGTCCTGCCACTGATGATTAGATATTATATCAAATTATAAAAGTAATCTGTGAGGATTCCTGCCATAACATCTACTCCAATATTTAAATTTACATTTATTTTGCACTCCAAGTGTGATTGCTTGTCATGTTACTTGCTTTATCGTCAACAGATTCACTATATAAAACTGGCTGACAAAGTGCCAGCAGGGAATACGGCTCTAGACCAGGTCTGTTTTTGACAGGGATACAGATGATCTCTGTTGCAGTTCGGAGTTACAGCTCATATCTGTTTGACATGCTATGGCTGGATGGAAGCTGTGGACTCGGACCCCCAAAGTCCCTCTGATCCTGCACACTGCCAAGAGTCCTACATTAAGATTCAACACGGAGTCTATATGGTAGGCTTATTCAGAAAGTCAGAAGGTATGGGATCCAGGGAAGTTTGGCCAGGTGAATTCAGAATTGGCTTGCCTGCAGAAAGCAGAGGGTCGTGGTGGAGGGAGTACATTCAGATTGGAGGGTTGTGACTAGTGGTGTCCCACAAGGATCAGTTCTGGGACCTCTACTTCTTGTGATTTTTATTAATGACCTGGATATAGGGGCAGAAAGGTGGGTTGGCATGTTTGCAGACAACACAAAGGTTGGTGGTGTTGTGGACAGTGTAGAGGATTGTCGAAGATTGCAGAGAGACATTGATAGGATGCAGAAGTGGGCTGAGAAGTGGCAGATGGAGTTCAACCTGGAGAAGTGTGAGGTGGTACACTTTGGAAGGACAAACTCCAAGGTAGAGTACAAAGTAAATGGCTGGATACTTGGTAGTGTGGAGGAGCAGAGGGATCTGGGGGTACATGTCCACAGATCCCTGAAAGTTGCCTCACAGGTAGATAGGGTAGTTAACAAAGCTTATGGAGTGTTAGCTTTCATAAGTCGAGGGATAGAGTTTAAGAGTCATGAGGTGATGATGCAGCTCTATAAAACTCTGGTTAGGCCACACTTAGAGTACTGTGTCCAGTTCTGGTCACCTCACTATAGGAAGGACGTGGAAGCATTGGAAAGGGTATAGAGGAGATTTACCAGGATGCTGCCTAGTTTAGGGAGTATGGATTATGATCAGAGATTAAGGGAGCTAGGGCTTTACTCTTTGGAGAGAAGGAGGATGAGAGAAGACATCATAGAGGTGTACAAGATATTAAGAGGAATAGATAGAGTGGACAGCCAGTGCCTCTTCCCCAGGGCACCACCGCTCAGTACAAGAGGACATGGCTTTAAGGTAAGGGGAGGGAAGTTCAAGGGGGATATTAGAGGAAGGTTTTTTACTCAGAGAGTGGTTGATGCGTGGAATGCTCTGCCTGAGTCAGTGGTGGAGGCAGATACACTAGTGAAATTTAAGAGACTGCTAGACAGGTATATGGAGGAATTTAAGGTAGGGGGTTATATGGGAGGCAGGGTTTAAGGGTCAGAACAAGATAGTAGTCTGAAGGGCCTGTAATGTGCTGTACTATTCTACATCCTATGTTATTAATACTATATTCTGCCATCATATTTGACTTACCAGAATGAACCACTTCACGCTGTGGTTTATGGTCGTCATCTTACACTAAATCAACTCAGTACATTACAGAAATATCAATTCAAGCGAACAGACACTCAATGGCCACTTTATTAGGTACCTTCCATTCAGAGAAACTCTTCTGCGCACCACTGTTGCAGCACGTGCAGTTACTGTTACCTTCCTGTCAGTTTGAATCAATCTGGCCGTTCTCCTTTGACCTCTCTCATCAGCAAGATACTTTGCCCTCAGAACTGCTGGTTACTGGATATTTTTTGATTTTCACACCATCCTCTATAAACTCTAGTGATTGTTGTGCATGAAAATTCCAGGAGATCAACAGCTTCTGACATATTCAAACCACCCTGTCTGACACCAACAACCGCTCCACTGTCAAAGTTACTTAGATCACATTTCTTCCCCATTCTGTTATTTAGTTTGAACAACAGAACCACTTGACCATGCCTGCATGCCTTTATGCATTGAGTTGCTGCCACGTGATTGGCTGATTAGATATTTGCATTAATGAGCAGATGTACAGGTTTACTTAATCCTAACTAGTGCTTTGCATTTATAATCAATGTTTCTTTTTAAGGCCAGGGTTTAATTTCAAACCTACCTGTTTGCTGGATGCTGAGCAGATTCTGTTAAAATTGCCTGTGAGATTTAACATGCACCAAACCCATGAGATATCCTGTGGGATACAGACTTGATCTGCAGGTGAGATAGTCCCCAGCAAGAGTTAACCGTATAACAACTCCAGCACAGAAACAGGCCATCTCGGCCCTTCTAGTCCATGCCGAATGCTTACTCTCAGCTAGTCCCACCGACCTGCTAGCTAAGAGAGATTCTTGGGAATATGTTTCATGGAGGTGAGTGGAGAAGGCAGCTGAGAGCTAGCATAGATTCAGAGGGCTGAATGGCTTCCTTTTGTTCTACAAAGTAATAGGAAATATGAGAAGAGAAATGCAGAGGATGAAGGAAATGTCTGCAATAGGGTTGGAGCTCCAGAGAATACAGATGACACAAATATTGTTTGTGCTATTTAAAAAAGGTGGTAAAGGCTTGACAATGAGACAAGAGGTGTAGCTGGAGCAGGGGTTCCCACCCTGGGGTCCACAGATCCCTTGCTTATTGGTATTGGTCCATGGCATAATAAAAGGTTGGGGACCCCTGAGCTGAAGGGAGTTGAGTGAAAGCCGAAAGGAGGAGTGAGCAAGTGAAATAGTATTGGAGCTCTGAGATGCAGAAAATCAGTTACAGGAAATCAGAAAAGAGGATACAGATCAGATACTATACATGGTGAGAGAAACAGCGTCCATGTTACAGACTGATGACTTTACTTATTCTGACACCAACAGGAAAGGCTGGTCATCTGAAATTGTTCAGTTCTATATTGGATAAAGTGCCCAGACAGAAAATGTAGCCTTGTAACTTATACTTACATTGAGGTTTCTTGGAACAATGTCGGGTGCCAAAGACAAAGCAATCAATCAGTGGTCTCTGAGTCAGAAGCCATGATTATCCAGTACTTTACCAGCAAGTATCCTCTCCAAACCTTGAGTTAAAACCAGCAATTTTACAAAGAATTAGATAATCGTCTCCTCCATGAAATTATACAGTAAGTACCATATTCACATTGAGTCTCAGCACCTGGGTGTTTTCTATAAAATGTTGAAAGATCTTCCCAATAATTATTGGTATATTGATTCATCTGATTTGTATGCCAGAGCATCTGCTTTCTAAAAGACCATAAAGGAGACCTTACAACGCACACAAAATTTTGGAGGAACTCAGCAGGCCAGGCAGTATCTATGGAAAAGAGTACAGTTGACATTTTAAACCAAGACCCTTTAGCAGGACTGGGGAAAAGTCCTATGCTACATCAACAACTGCACTGGTGTTGCGTCCTGCATCCACGCCAAGCTCGACAAGCTTTCATTCCAGGAGGAAGGAGATGTCCTCCTTCTTCCACCTTCAACACCGTCTTCAACCTCATCTCTTCCACTTCGCACATGTCTGCACTCACCCCATACTCCTGCCACTCCACCAGGAATAGGGTTCAGACAGACATTGATTGATAATACTTTATTGATCTCGTTTTCACCTATCACCCACCTGCCATCATGTCCAGCACATAATTCTCTGTAATTTCTGCCATCTCCAACAGAGTCCCACCACCAAGCATATCTTTCTGCTTCCTGCAGCGATCGCTCCCTACGTAACTCCTTTGTCCATTCGTCCGTCCCCACTGATCTCCCCCCTGACACTTGTCCTTGCAAGCAGAACAAGTGCTACACCTGACCCTACACCTCCTCCCTCACTACCATTCAGGGGCCCAAACAGTCTTTCCAGGTTATGTAACACTCCACCTGTGAGTCTGTTGGGGTCATTTATTGTATCCAGTGCTCCTGGTGTGACCCAACATAGATTGGGAGACCAGTTTGCCAAGCATCTACACTCCGTCCACCTGAAAAAGTGGGATATTCCAGTGGTCACCCATTTTAATTCCACTTCCCATTCCCATTCCCATTCTGACATATCAGTCCATGGCCTCCTCTACTGTCTGATATTCCATCTGTGTAGCTCCCAACCTGATGGCATGAACATCAGTTTCTCAAACTTCCAGTAATGCGCCCCCTCCCCATCATTCCCAATCCTTATTTCCCTCTCTCACCTTATTTCTTTACCTGTCTGTCACCTCCCTCCAGTGCTCCTCCCCTTTTCTTCCTTCCATGGCCTTTTGTCCTCTCCTATCAGATCCCCCTTCTCCAACCCTGTATCTCTTTCACCAGTCAGCTTCCCAGCTCTGTACTTCATCCCTCCCCTCCCTTTCGATTTCACTTATCACCTTGTGGTTCTTCCTCCCCCCGACTCCTCATCTTTTTTTCTGGTCCTGATGAGGGGTCTTAGCCCGAAATGCCAACTGTACTCTTTTTCCATCGATGCTGCCTGGCCTGCTGAGTTCCTCCAGCATTTTGTGTGTGCTGCTTGGATTTCCAGCATCTGCAGACTTTCTCTTGTTTGTGATAAAGAAGACCTCACTGACATTTGTCATTGCCCCTTAATTACCTTACTGTGATCATTAGTATTCCAGATCCAAGCTGTCCATTATATTGCAATCACTTCCTCATCAACTGTTCATGTAGTATAGAGATTTGTAGGTGTTCTCTTCAATAAATATTCCAGTTTCTTTTGGTAAAGGCCTTTTATTGTGTCTGTGATTCTGGATGTCTTAAGTAAAAAGAATAAAATAATTGATGTGCAGGCATTTAATGATCATAATTCTTCTTTGATTTGAAAATGTACATGCTTATTTGCATGCTATTTATATTTAAATATGGTAATAGTTACCTTTTTTAACTTAGTAGCTGTTCATTTTTATTCAGAATAGACACTATTGATCTATTCTTAGCAGCCGTGTCTGTAAGTACAGGGTAACTTCTGACAGAATCTATAATCACATCCTATCTATTATGAATAAATAATACAGTTTTGTAACTGGGCATTAACGTGGGCTGAAAATTTCCTTCTGTCCTGGGCTTTACAGTTTGATAATAAGTGAAATGTTTTGATTGTGGAAGAATGTTATCTCAGTTTGAGAGATTCAAAGGGATTCAGGTTTAAAAAGAGCCTGATGAGGCTATTTTTATTTGTCCTTGTGAGGCAGATCATACTTGCAAAGTCACAATTATCTCCCATTATTTCCCTGAAGGAAGAACACATCTCTGATAATCTGGCATGCTCAAAATTCTGGAGGTACCAGACTAAAAGATTTCCCAGTTTATTGCCTGTTACTCTAGTAAAACACACAGATGCTATGCTGTATGATAATTAATTATCCAGAATTTTAATGGGGAGCAACACAGACACAATATCCTGGTGGAATTCGGCAAGTCGGGCAGCATCTACGGAGTGGAATGAGGAGTTGACTTTTTTGGTGGCTTTCAGGAAGCCTAATGGGGCCCTGGTCAGTTTGAAGAGTGTGGAAGTGAGGCCCTGGTGAGTGTAGAATGAATGTGAAAAGCAGGGTCCCTGTAAGATGGAAGGGAGCACGAGAGCAGAAGAGGGTTTGGCAAGGGGAGTGAGGGAATTGGGGGACCCAGAGAGTTGGAAATGAGAAAAGGAAATGTAATCCCAGCGATTCAAAAGAAGTGGGTTGAAAGGGAGGACGCCAAACTTCACCTAGTGAACCGAGCACCGAACTGTTGGGATTCCCAAGTGAACAGACAGTTGCTGATTGGAGTTTTACTGTACTTCTCACAGCTATGCCATGCTACCTTGTTATCATTAAGTTGTAAGGTGGTGAACACAATGATGAATAAAGTCCAAAGTCCAAGCCAGGGTAGGCAAGGACAACTAACAGACTCTGGTGTTTAACTTCTCTTTGGTCACAGGGCCAGTGAAATAAGTTGGCGAGTTGCTGTAGTCACTGTTAGTTTAAGAGGGAGTAGATCGATAAGGTAAAAACAGAAGAATCTGGGGATGTTCAGCGGGATAAAAACCTGGAAATACAAGTGACGTAGTAGTGTAACTGTTAGCGCAGTGCCAGGGATCACTAACTGGGGTTCAATTTCCATCACTGTCTTTAAGGAATTTGTATGCTCTCTCCAGCACCACGTGGATTTCCTACCGGTGTTCTGATGTCCTCGTATGCGTTAGGACTAGCGAGTTGTGGGCGTGCTACGTTGGTGCCAGAACCGTGGCAACATCCCCAGACTGTGTTGGTCGTTGACATAAAACGATGTATTTCACTGCACGTTTTGATGTATCTGTGACAGATAAAGCTACTCTTAAAAGACGAGTCTTAAAATCAGCAGCTTATATGGAGGAGGAACTAGAGTTAAGTTTTCAGGAATGCAGTAGCTCATCAGGCACTTGACTCCCTCTCAGCTGCTGGGCTAGCTGGTGCTCTCCTGCACTTCACTATTGAGTGAGGGCATACTGTGAATAATGTTGATCTTCTTCAGTAACTAAGAGATCAGAACAAATGACGGAAGGACAATAAATGGCTGGAATGCCAAGGCGTAATCTTAAGTCAGTGGGCGATTCCATGAAAAACCCAGAAGTACTTGGACCAAGAATGGAGCCCCGAAGATCTCTGGCAACTGCCCATTCCTCTCTGAAGGTAGACGTCGTGACTGTCTGACTGCTAGTAATAACTTTCCTTGTTGTCCAGCTAAGGAAAGTGGTATTTCTTTCACTGATCGTCAGACAATTGGCCCCGACAACCTTCCCCATCTTCCTCCAGGCTGTTACAATTGATCTCTTTCAGAAGGTAAAGAGCAGCAGGCCACACTGGTCCTGAAGATGATAGCGAATGCTTCCTGATAGCGAAATATAATTGAAATAAGTGTTGAGATAGTCTTATGCACTCCACTGAGTTTCAACAATCTGGATTTCTCAATGGGTTTACATGCTGATGGTGCTGAAAGATGCTGTGCGTCCTAACTGTACAGATGAATGGATTGAATTGGCTCCCTGTGTCTGATGTTTTTACAACTTGCTTTTTACATAACAACTACTTCCTTTAATGTAGGAAAACTCACCAAGGCATTTTACGAGAGTGCTCTCAACAAAAGCATATTTGACGTGTGGAATCTCTGAGAGACAGTGCAGAGCAGATGACTAAAAGCTTGGTCAACCAGGTAGTGTTTTAAAGGCGAGAGAGAAAAATAAAGGTGGACAGTTTTACAGAGGGAACTCTGAAGCTTCAGACTGTGACAGCTGGAGGTGTAATCACTGATTCTGTGCAATTGGAATGATGTGACAGGTACCAGAACTACAGAATCACAGGAATCTTAAAGGCCACTCAAGGCAGGAAATAGGAAATCTTTGAAGACATGGATCAAGCTTTTAAAACAACCATTTGCAGAGCATGACACAGGATAGATGAGGAAGTATGGAGGATAATTGAAGGCCAAAGCATTAACGGATGAGGAGTGTTTGATGGCTCTGGGCCTGTGCTTGCAGGAGTTCAGAAGAGTGAGAGGGGATCTCACTGAGACCTACTGAATATTGTAATGCTTAGATAGGGTGGTCAAAGCAGAGGTTGTTTCTAATAGTGGGAGAGTCTAGGACCAGAGAATGCAGCCTCAGAAGAGAAGGATGTTCTTTTAGAACTGAGATGAAGAGGAATTTCATCAGCCAGCTGGTGGTGAATCTGTGGAAATCATTGCACAGATGGCTGTGGAAGCCAAGTCATTGGGTATATTTAAAGCAGAGGTTGATAAGTATTTGATTAGTAACTGTGTCAAAGGTTATGAGGGAGAAGGCAGGAAATGGGGTTGAGAAGGAAAATAAATCAGCCGTCATTGAATAGTGGAGCAGACTCAATGGGTCAAATGGCCTATTTCTGCCCCTGTGTCTTATGGTCTATCAGTCCAAAGTCCAAACTGTGTAGCTGATGCACCATCAATAACTCTCGGAGACATGAGTCGAGATAGGCTTTTATTAGCTGGAAGGAAGCACTGTCAGCAGCAAGAGACCACCACACAACATCCTGGAGACTGAGGGAGGAGCAGTGCCTCCAATCGCCTTTATACAGGGGTCTGTGGGAGGAGCCACAGGAGCAGTCAGCAGAGGGGGCGTGTCCAGACAGGTATGTGTAGTTCACCATAGTAGCTTCAGGCAGGAGTTAATAAATTTCAACTCTGCACACAGGCTGCTTGGATTAAGAATTTACAGTCCTTTCAACCTCCAGACCAGTGGGTCACTTGGAGATCAGAACTCGACTTTATCGATGAGCTGAATTTTGTGGGCAGGTCAGGTCTACTCTCTTGGCTGACTTATGGGTGAAATTTAGACTTACCTCACATTCATTTGTCAGCTGCAAACTTAACTCTAGAAGCCAACAGGGTCTCACATAACATGAATTACCATGGGCACCATTGTGGGGTGGGGTAGAACTGTAAACAGTACTGCCAAGTCTCGCTCCTGTTTGAGTGGACTCCCCATCTTAAGCAGGAAATTGTAACTTCCCAGCCCTTCTTGAGGAGTTCATTATTTGAATGGTGGTCAACGTCTACTGTGAACACCAGTTGACCATGTTTACCGTATTTCTTGCTGATATAACCCCAAAACATGCAGTCCGACCTCAAAAATAGTGCTCAAACATTTCATGGGTCTGTTACAAATTTGCTTCAAGTGCCAAATCATTTTGAAACGTTCTTTGTCCCTTTTCTAAATTAAACAAAGATTTCTGAGCTCCTGGTTAATTGGCACTGCTGCTTGCTTTCTAAAAGTGTTCAGTGATTGACACTGATAAGCTGTGAGGAGGACAGATTGAGGTCACTGATGAGTTTTCTGCAGCACTGGCCTTGGACAGGTTGGGGCCATGCCGAGCGAATGAATGATCCTGACACTCCAGTCAGAAGCCTTCATATGGTGTGGAGGCTGAGAAATTTATACATGATTAGCCTTTAGCCATGCTTGTGTGATAAGTAAATTGTGGGTAAGTAATAACCAGAGGGTTTAATTTTCCCTGCTCATTGTGGCCAGAACATGCATGAATCCTGTGCTTGGGGCAGCAGCTCTGTGAATGACACTAACAGAATAGCTATTAACTAATGGCTGGAGTTTGAAATTTGATATTGATGAGTTAGCGATGGGATTCTCTTGCTCCGGTCAATCGCTCATTTCAGTAGGGCTGCCTTTAATGCTATTCTATGGTGCTCCAGCTAATATTCTAGCATCCAATCTATTTGATTTTTCATTGGGATCCCAGCCATTTCTCCTGAGAGGAGATGACTTCTGATGCTGTGTGACTGACAGTAATTGGAAAGCTGCCTCTTTAAATTTTAGTCTCCCTTCTTGTCCACCTTTTATACAGTTGCTAGGAACGTACTGACCATGACTGTGCTGCACAGGACGGGACAGATGATGCAGAATGGTGGTGCTCGCAATAAAGTGGCTTGCAACATCAGCTGCTCTCCAAGTATCTTCATGGGAGAAGAACTCATTGCAAGGTGGGTCAAGATACTCAAGCGATCCTCCTCTCTCAGAGCAGCACATATCTTACTGGCTTCCATGTGTGTGGCGTGCCTGCGTATGGCTGCCATTTGTTGCCAAGTTGGAGACATTAATTAGTATGCAACACACGCTTGCCATTGCCGCTGTGGAGAAAACGATATGGGCCTCAAATGGAAGGTGGGAGGAGGAAGGCCTCCTCAGGTATGCATTGAGATGGAAGGTCATCAATAAGACACTGTCCAGAGGTCTGCTGCAGGGGAGGATCATGGAATCTCTCCTGGAGGACCAGAGGTTTCCAAAGTGTCGGGTAAAGTCTTTTGCTTTCCTCATGGGAGGCTCGTGTTTTCCTGGCTCTCCATCTCTGCTGACATGGGTCCTTGTTACTGATGTTCTGATGGTCCCTTAGTACCGTAACGGTCAATCAGACTTTTCAATTCTCTTCTTGTCAAAGCACCAATAGATCTTCAGTGAGTTGTTTGTTTTACAGAAACTGCTCTCTGTGATCCAGTAGCGAACAATAAATTGGCTCGTCTTACCATAGGTATGTTGGGTACACCCCATTTCCTGCCTGCTCCCTTCCCTTTACACTACTTTACCACTCACATACTTCAGTGATCGTTCAATTGATACCTTCAATACTCTCTGGACAACTTCTCCCCATGTTGATCGTCGTCGTCTGAACACTTAGTGCCTAGGTGGCACATGGGGCCTCCCCCTTGTTGGTGCCCTGTAGCAATCAGGAACTACAGCCATGCCATGAAGCTTTATGATTTCTGCCAATGGTCTCAACTGTGTGAATCGGAATCCCTTTCTGACGAGGTAGACCGAGATGAGCAATGCTATCCATGGTGAGTCAGGGCCATTCCGAGCAAGCTTCCTCTCAGAAACTTAAAGGAGTGCTGTGGAATTCTAATGGTTGCATTACGGGGTTAATACTTGGAACCCTTTACTATTGATCCACAGCCGTGAGTTTGAACCCTTCAATCCTTCATAGGCATGTGGGGAGTTTAAATTCAAAATCGGAATCAGTATTATCATCATTGATATACTGTGTGTTGTGAAATCAGTTGTTTGGTGGCAGAAGTGCAGTGTAATCTATATAAAAATACTATAAGTTACAGTAAGAAATCCAATAAGTAAATAGATAATAAATAAATAACTAGACAAATAAGCAAGTAAATAAACTAATAGACAATCAGGTAAATAAATAAATAGCTAAATAGAGAAATAATAAAGAGATGGAGAAATGAGGCATAATAAGTAAATCTGTAATAAATATATAAATAGTTAGATGAAGTAATGCAAAAATAATGTAAAATAGTGAGGTAGTGTTTATGGGCTTAAAGTTATTTTGGAATGAGTAGTTAGGATTAATAGCACTAAACACGTGGCCATTGCATCTTGAAAAGCATTCTGATTTACCAAAGGAGTTTGTGGTAGGGAATGTGCCCGCTCTGGCCTGTTTGTGGTTTCAGACCCACAAGCATGTTTGACTCATAACCATTGTCTGAAATGCTCTGGCAAGTCATAACTCAGGTGATCAGTGCTGGGCAAGAAATCCTAACCTCGGCAATGCCACCCAATGAGGCTACAATCAGATCATTTGTAAATGCATGTGGAGTTACTGAAGAATTCTCCTCAGCTGTACTGCCTGTTTTCCCTGGTTCTCCTGGACTGAGCTCAATACCAGTGTAATTTCTCCATCACTATGATGACATGAAGCGGAAAAGTCACTCCTCTTCAAAAATCAGTCTGTGTACATGTTTGAGGTTTCAGGCATTCCAGAATAAATCTCTAAGAACGGTGTCATGGAAACTCAGCTCTAGCTTCTTTATGTGGCATAGCCCTCATCATGAGCTCCACTCACTCGGGGGTGGGTGGAGTGGTAAATGTGCTGTGGTCAGCTTCAGCTGTCTCTTCATTTCTTTGCAAAAATTGCTTTTTCATTATTGGTCACCTACTAGAAATACTTTTGTCATTTTCTGTCCTTTTCTGTGCTTACAAGCTCAACAATATCGCTACAACATTGAGAAGCAGACAAAACACATACAAAATGCTGGAGAAATTCCTCAGGTCAGGCAGCAGCTATGGAAAGGGATAAAGAGACAGACCATACACCTTACTCTTAAGAGAGTTTGAAGGTAAGATCAGAGGGAAAGACACCTGCAGCAAAATCCTTCAATCATTTTTGTGCATTGTTGGTATTGAACTTTACGTTGTCTTGGAATGGTTTGTTAGATATCCAGGAAAAATAACTAACAGCACGTAATACAAGAGGAATCCAGATCTAGATGCAGAACTCAAATCAGTCACCCAACATTTGCCAGTACCTCCTTTATACAATTTACACCTATATTTCTGTGACTTGAGCAGATTAACCTGTATTAAAATAAGACAATAGGATATAGGAGCAGGATTTAGGCCATTCGGCCCATTGAGTCTGCTCCACCATTCCATCATGGCTGATTTATTATCCATTTCAATCAATCCCATTCTTCTGACTTCTCCTCAGAACCATTGACACCCTTACCAATTAAAAATAAATCTGGCCTCCCTGTATTGTATTACTGGCAACCACAATAAAAATGTTACGTAATTAATCAAATTAAGTAAAGATCAATTAGGACACTTACATTGTATGAATCAATTACTGGGTGATCTGGAATGAGGATAAAATAATTACAGATTGAGTAATGAGATGTACAAGCATGTAAGATTATTCAAGGGTTGACATGATTGCTACCAAAGAGCAGTAGAGGGCAATGTAAACCACAGCTTGAAAGAATAACTCCATTCAAAGCGCCAGAGGATAAAAGCACTTGCACAGTATAGAAAACCATAGTCAACATTTATGATACCATTTGGTATGCAAGAAAAGATGAGCAATTTATACAATAAAATAAATTTAAATGATAATAACTTCTAGATTCATAGGTTTTGGACTTCTTGCTCATCACCAATATCTGCTCAACTTTGACAGCTTAGGACGCAGGTATAGATCAGAATGGGTAAAGATAGTGGATTTCCTTCACAAAGATCATTAATGAAACAGCTGTTTATTCTTGTAGCAAACCAACATTTTCAATATCCCCATGACAGATGCCCACTTCTTTTTTACACGTTTTCCCAATTATTTGATTTGCTGCTTGCACTATTCAAGCATATAAAAATGTTTATTTATTTGTCATGGATTAGTGTACCCTTGATTTCCTTTTTAAGTAAACAAGATACACAAACAGTTAGCAACTCCTTCCTAAGCAAGCACCTGGACCTGCTGCAATTTGCCTATCGCCACGACAGGGTATCCTCGCTTCTCATTACTACCATCAGGAAGGAGGTACAGAAGCATGAAGGCACACACTCAACGTTTCTGAAACAGCATCTTCCTTTCTGCCATCTGATTTCTAAATGGATATGGAACCCATGAACACTACCTCATTAATTTTTTATTTCTATTTTTTGCACTACTTATGTAACTAATTAATATATATACGTACTGTAATTCACAGATTTTCTATTATTATGTACTCCATTGTACTGCTGCAGCCAAATTAACAAACCATGACATATGCGGGTAATATTAAACCTGATTCTGATTCCGAACAGATTTACAGCTGATGCAACCTCACTGGCTTTGCATCTCCTGGGCGATAACAATACTGTGGTCCAGATAAATAGGCCATCAGTTAATGGGGGCAGCTGTTTATGTGGGCCAACATTTAAAGAACTAAAACTAAATTGAGGAAGTAGCCGGGATTTGCTTTGTTAATTTGGGACACTATCGCTTAATTGGGGCAGAAGTTTGCAACCAGCAAGAGAAAATCCAACTAGCATCTGTCATGTGCACTTGCGTGGCCGTTAGGCACTATGCTGTGCTTAGAGAGAACAGCTTTTAAAAAGCATCAGTTATGTGTGTTTGTGTTCAAAAAGCAATGACTTTTGTCACTGATAGTTGGCATCAGTGAGACAATTCAGAACTGTTTTGCTCGCTGTGGTTTCAAGCAATCAGGCTTGGAGATGCCAGAAATAACCAGGAGTAAACATGAAATGATTTCACTACTTCAACAAAGTTAGAAATTACAAAGAATTTGAAGGTTCTGACAATCATCTTGAATGTTACAATGAACATAAAGATTTGTAGGATGTAATGCCTGAAGTATTATGGAAACTGTCCATTATTTGCATGGTGCTGTACTAGATTCCTGTTGATTTTGTTCCTTTATTGTCAGTCAAAAGAATGTGCCTGTGTACATTGATGAATTCACCCATCGATAACTTTAGGAACTAATACAGTTCTTTATGTCTGTAGAGATATTGGTAGTGTTCTGATTTCATTTAAGTACATTAATTGTTGCTCAGTTAAATGTTAGTTTGTCTTTTTATACCTTTTAACTATTTCCATGAAACTTTGGCTAGTTGGGGCAGCTATTTATTTGGGCCAAAATGTACTCATCCTGATGTGTCCCAATTATCAGGAATCCACTATACTTATATCAGGCTGCTGTTTATTGATTATAGCTCAGCGTTCAGCACTATCATACCCTCAGTACTAAACAACAAGTCCAATACCTGGGCCTCTGTACCTCCCTCTGGATCCTTGACTTCCTCACTGGGAGACCACTGGAAATAACGTCTCCTCCTCCCTGACAATCAACACTGGTGCACCTTAAGGATACGTGATTAGCCCACTGCTCTGCGCTCCCTACACCTACAATTGTGTAGCTAGGCATATCTCAAACAAAATCTATAAGTTTGCCAACGACACAACTGTTGTTGGCAGAATATCAGATAGTAATGAGGAGGTGTACAGGAACAAGGTAGATCAGCTGGGTGAGTTGTGTCACAATAACAACCTTCCACTCAATGTCAGTAAGACCAAGGAATTGATTGTGGACTTTGGGAAGGGGAAAGTTGAGTGAACATACGCCAGTCCTCATCAACAGATCAGCAGTGGAAAGGGTGAGCAGTTTCAATTTGCTGGGTGTCGTCATCTCTGAAGATCTACCCTGGGCCCAACATATTGATGCAATTACAAAGAAGCCACAGCAATAGCTATATTTCATTGGAAGTTTGGGGAGAATTGGTACATTACGTTGCCAAAGGCTCTACCGATCTACTACGGAGAGCGTTTCAACAGGTCGCATCACTGTCTGCCCTGGAGGGGCCACTGCACAGGATTGGAAAAAGCTGCAGAAAGTTGCAAACTCATGGGCACTAACTAGTTCCCCAGCATTGAGGACACCTTCAAAAGGCGATGCTTCAAAAAAAAACAGCGTTCATCACCCAGGACAGATCTTCTTCCCATTGCTACCACCAACAAGGAGATACAGGAGCCTGAAGACAGACACTCAATATTTTAGGAAAAGCTTCTTCCCCTCCACCATCAGTTTTCTAAATAGACAATGAGCCCATGAACAGTAACTCACTATTGTTTTCTTTTTTTATTGCAATCTTTTGCATTACTTATTCAATTAAATTTATACTCTGTATTTCTCATTGTAATTTATAGATTTTTATTATATTTATTATTAATTTATAGACTTTATATAATAATGTACTGCTGCTGCATAGCAACATATTTCATGATGTATGTCAGTAATATTAAACCCGATTCAAATTCTGATACTTAATCAGTTGGTTATCTTGACAATAGAGTACAGTCAAAACAATTTGACTTTAGGAGTGAGGCTCAAGGTTTTCAAAAGCTTTTTATATAGTATTTAAAATGACTGCTTGCAAAACGAGCATGTGGGAGAGGAAATCAAGGTCTCTATTTTCAAGGTTAAACTACATTTTACAGATCTATTTCCTTTGGTAATGGAAACAGGATCAGTGTGGTCTAGATTTCTAAGCCAGGGATGAACTGCTCATTATTACCTTCATCACTAAAAAATCCGTTACTTAATACGCTGCAAGTTTTTAAAGGAAAAGGAAAAACAGAAGGATTTGAAGTTACAGTTTGACTGGGACTGCATTTTGAAGCAGTGCCTGTGCAACCCAGAGGCATCAGAATCAACCTTTGTAATTGTTCAATTGTAGCAGCATCTCCCCACTCATATAAACAGCACAAATGTAACATTTTTAACAATGTCGTTTAAAAACGAGGATTGCTTTCATGAGACAAGAAATATCCGTGGCCCATCCAGTTCATCTTTTACTGGAATGGGGCAGTATGACATAGGACTAATAGAATTGTTGACTGATTCTGGTATTCAATCATAATCAGTCAGTCTACACAAGATATTGGGTAAAGAAAGTCTCCAGTTGTGGCAATTTGAAAATCAGCCACTCGTTCCTCACCAGATTTGCACATTTACCATTTATTATAACTTGGCTAATTCAGATTATTTTCCAAAATATTATTTTCTGTTATAGATCTATTAAATTAAAATTGCAAAAGGAAATCAACATCTCACTCCCCTTTTGTTTCTGAAATTGCTCCTTCTGAAATATAGTTTCTGGAGAACAGTTGACTCATGGGGGATAAAAAAATGTAGGAGGGAGAGTTAGGTTGACCTTAGAGTAGGTTAAAAGGTCAGCACAACATTTTGGGCTGAAGGGTCTGTACAGTGCTGTACTGTTCTACGTTCTGGGTTCTATGTTTTAAATTTAGCTCCCATCACACATGCTTCATGCTCTGATTCTACAGTTTGTATAAAGTGAAAATATTTGCGGAAGTCAAGCTTATGTTGTGCTTTTGTATGTTATGTATAACTAAAAACAGGTCTGTGGTGAGCACGTTTGTTAGATTATGCGAAAAGCAGCAAAATCTTATCCTATTTTTTACCAATGAAGGAATGAAGGAAACCAGAAGTCCATGAGCCAGTCCTCATCGGGGGATCAGTGATTGAGAGGGTCGGCAACTCTAAATTCCTCAGTGTTATCATTTCAGAGGACTTCTCCTGTTCCTAGTATGTAAGAGCATTTATGAAGAAAGCACAGCAGCACATCTACTTCTTTAGGAGTTTGCAAAGATTCGGCATGACCTCTAAAACCTTGACAAATTTCTATAGATGTGTGGTGGAGAGTATATTGACTGACTGCATCACAGCCTGGTATGGAAACACCAATGCCTTTGAATAGAAAACCCTACAAAGAATAGTGGAGGTGGCACAGTCCATCACGGGTAAAACTCTCCCCACCTTCGAGCAGATCTACACGGAGCGTTGTTGCAGGAAAACAGCATCAATCATCACGCTGGTCATACTCTCTGCTCACTGCTGTCATGAGGAGGAAGGTAAGGGAGCTTCAGGACTCACGCCACCAGGTTCAGGAACAGTTACTAGCCCTCAAAAATCAGGCTCTTGAACCAATGGGGATAACCACCAAATTTCACTTGCCCCATCCCTGAAATTTTCCCACAATCTATTGACTAACTTTCAAGGATTCTTCATCTCATGTTCTTGATATTTAATGCTTATTTATTTATTATTCTTTCTTTTTGTATTTGCAGAGTTCGTTTTCTTTTGCACAAGGGTTGCTGCATTCTTTCTTTGATTCTTTTATGGTTATTGGATTTATTGAGTAGGCACACAAGAAAACGAATCTCAGAGTTGTATATGGCAACATATATGTACATTGATAATAAATTTACTTTGAACTTTGGGAACCTGCCCAACTCAATGCTCAAGCTAGAATGTGCAACCGCTTACTAATGTTTGCCGCTGTCCTTTTGTACCTCCTCAGTCATTGCATTGACCTGTCTGAGTCCAGGACTTCGTGCAGTACTTGATATGTGGCCACCCAATTTTCTTAAGATCACCAAATTTCTTCACTATTTTAATGCAAACAACAGCAGATTTTCTTTTCTTCAGCTAACAAGCATGATTTCAATAGCTTCAATTTATTAGAGTCAAGTCACTGAAGTTATACAGCAAAGTTGTGGGCTACTTGTCCTACCATTTCTATGTCAAATCTGTTGTCCATCCACTCTAATGCCAATTGCTTGCTTCACAGCCATGCCCTTGAATTATTTTGATAATCAATGTACTTTGAACTTTAATTTAATTGATTCAGCACAACATTGTGAGCCGAAGGGCCTGTTCTTGTGCTTTACTGTTCTATGTTCTAAAACAAGCTTGCCCAGTCGGTCCCATCCCTCCCCATAGGTAAATTCCTCCAATGCAGACTACATGCCGATGAATCTCCTCGGTACTCTCTGCAGAGCAATAACATCTTTCCTCCAGTGTGACAATTAGAACTACACACAATACTCGAAGGATGGCCTAAACAGTTGTGTGAAATTCCACCATAAGGTTCCAACACTTATAATCTTTGGTTTGACCTAGTGTGCCATATTTATTCTTCACCACCTTACCTGCCTGTGCTGCCACTTTCAAAGACTTGGGTCCCCAGGCTTCGGCCTAGATGACACCTGCTTACAACGCTCCTCCAGTCGACATCTTCTGGATAGATCACAAAAACCAAATATTTCACGTCTTTTATGTCTTTTCCATTTGCTTTTCACCTTGAGTCTGATTCTAGAACTGCTGGAGCCCGTGATTTGTGGTTTGGAGATCGTTCAGGTGTTTCAGCATTCCGCAGACTCCGAGATGATTCCGGGATGCAGAGGCAATGTGTGCGAACCCTGCAGCGAGTGTGGGCAGGCTGCAGGACGGGGCGCAATCCCATGTTCGATTCTATTTCACCGATTGAAGTGACGAGGGAGATTGAAACATCGAGGCAAATGCAGAAGGTGAGCAATGACTGCCTGCCTTTTGTTCGCTGCTGGAATCGTTCTGCCACTGTGCCCGGTGAACGTTACACAGGTTTTCCGCATTTTGGATATGGACTTGGATTAATGACTTCTTTTCAGTCTTATGGTTTTTTTCATATTCTGTGTTTTTCACCCAATCTCTCTTTTTTTTGTGTGTGGAAGAGGGGGATTTGGGGGTCAATATGCCTGTTCTGTTTTTGTTCTTTTTTTGTGTTGAGAGAAGGGATTTGGGGGTTGATAACTGTGCTGCTGTCCTTTTCTTCCTTGGTTTCATGGCCATCTGGAGAAGAAGAATTTTAGAGTTGTATAATTTGATAATAAATGAATCTTTGAACCTTTGAACTTTCCCTGTTTATCCACATTCATTAGTTTCCAACCATTTACTGTCTATCTCCTACCTTATGATGTCCAATCATGATCTACAGCACATTACCAGTCATCTACCTCCCTAGTTCTTATTTATGCAAGTGCTGTTTATTTTTGTAATCATCATCTCAGATAACTTTGTATGATATGCAAATTTGGCTACTGTGCAAGTGACTTCTAGATTCAAATCCATTATAAAGATTTTAGGACAAAACTGGACATCAGTAAAGACCATCTGGCCCATTGAGTCTGCTTCACCATTCAATCATGGCTGATCCTTTTCTATTCTTCTCCTCAACCCCAGTTCCCAGCCTTCTCCCCGTAATCTTTGATGCCATGTCCAATCAAGAACTTAACGACCTCTGCCATAAATACACCCAATGACCAGGCCTCCACAGCTGCATGTGTCAACATATTCCACAAATTCACCACTCTTTGGCTAAATAAATTTCTCTGCATCTCTGTTTTGAAAGGGCACCCTCAGTCCTGAGGCTGTGCCCTCTTGTCCTAGACTCTCCCACCATGGGAAACATCCTTTCCACATCTACTCTTTCTAGGCCTTGCAATATTCAAAAGGTTTCAATGAGATCCCCCACATCCTTCTAAATTCCAGTGAGCACAGAACCGCCATCAAACATTCCTCGCATGATAACCCTTTAATTCCTGGAATCATCCTTGTGAACTCACTCCAATGCCAGCACATCTTTTCTAAGATGAGGAGCCCAAAACTGTTCACAATAATCAAGGTGAGGCCTCACCAGTGCCTTATAAAGCCTCAACATCACATCCTTGTTCTTGTATCATAGACCTCTTGAAAGGAATACTAACACTGCATTTGCCTTCCACACAACTAACTCAGCCTGCAAGTTAACCTTCAGGGTGTTCTGCACAAGGACTCCCAATTCCCTCTGCATCTCAGATTCCTGGATTTTCTCCCTATTTAGAAAATAGTCCACACATTTATTTCTACTACTAAAGTGCATGACTATGATTTTCCAACATTTTATTTCATTTGACACTTTCTTGCCCATTCTCCTAATCTGTCTAAGTCCTTCTACATCCTACCTGTTTCCTCAACACTACCTGCCCATCCACCAATCTTTGTATCATCTGCAAACTTGGCAAAAAAGCCACCTGTTCCATCATCTAAATCATTTATATACAGCATGAAAAGCGGTCCCAATACCGACTCCTGCGGAACACCACTAGTCACCGGCAGCCAATCAGACAAGGTTCCTTTTATTCCCACTCGCTGCCTCCTACCTATCAGCCAATGCTCTATGTTAGAAGCTTTCCTGTAATACCATGGGCTCTTAACTTGGTAAGCAACCTCACATGTGGCATCTTGTCATCTTCCACAGCAACCCATTTATCCATCCTACTTGTAATCTTCTCAGAAGAATTCCGACAGGTTTGTCAGGCAGGATTTTCCCTGAAGGAAACCATGCTGACTCTGTATTATCTTGTCCTGTGTCACCAAGTACTCCATCACCTCGTCCTTAACAATTGACTAACATCTTCCCAACCA
Organism: Hypanus sabinus; assembly: GCF_030144855.1. Lineage (NCBI taxonomy): Eukaryota > Metazoa > Chordata > Chondrichthyes > Myliobatiformes > Dasyatidae > Hypanus > Hypanus sabinus. The sequence goes on along the minus strand of NC_082710.1, from coordinate 24,624,797 downwards.
CCATGGTCAGGCTAACTGGTCTATAATTTCCTTTCTGCTGGCTTCCTCCTTTCTTAAAGAGTGAGTAACATATGCAATTTTCCGGTCCTTGAGCATCATGCCAGAGTCCAATGATATTTAAAAGGTCATGTCCAATGCTACCACCATCTCTAACGCTGCCTCTTTCAGAGCCATAGGCTGCAATTCCTCTGGTCCAGGTGCTTACGTACCTTTAGGTCTTTCAGCTTTTTGAGCACCTTCTCTCTTGCAACAGAGACTGCACCCACTTCTCTTCCTTCACACACTGCAGCATCAGTGTCTTCCACAGTGAAGATTCAGGCAAAATACTCATTTAGTTCATCAGCCATCTCCTTGTGTCCTCCATTATTATTTCTCCTGCCTCATTTTCTAGCGGTCCTATATCCACTCTCATTTTCCTTTAATTTCAACATACTTGAAAAAACTTTTACTGTCCACTTTGGTATTGTTTGCTAGCTTGCTTTTGTATTTCATCTTTTCCCTTCATATCCCTCTGTTCCTCCACACTGCTAAGAATCCTGCCTGTATCCTGTATTCTGCCTTCAAATCCCACCTTCCAAAGTGAATCACTTCACAATTTTCTGGGTCTATTAGGTAGATTATGATATATTTATAACCTTTATTTATTTACATATTTAAAATACGAACCTGTCCATGGTTAGTTATAGTCAAGTCTATTGTCATTTAATATATACATGTATATAACATAAATAATCATATAATATATATAAAAGCGAGACTACATTTCACCAGAGTGTAAAGCACAGTAGTACACATAACACACAATAACTAATGAAGGTAAGGATAAAACCTACAGATAATTACACGTAAAGAGCAAACTAAAGAGCATTAATATTAAATATTGTAGGGTACAGAACAGATTAACCAGTGACACTTCCAATACAATGTGACAGGGAGTTCTAAAGTCTAATAGCCTGGGGAAAGAAACTGTTTCTCATCCTGATTGTTCTTGTCTTTCTGCATCAGTGTCTGCTGCTGATGGTAGAAAGTCAAAGAAGATGCTGGATGGATGGGTGGGATTCTTAATAATACTCAGGGCCCAGTGTATGCAGTGCTCCTGATAAATGTCCCCAGTGGATGGTAGGGAGAACCGTAGGACACAGTTTGATTCTCAGTCCTTTGGGTCTTCTTGTCTGATGCGTAGTTGCTGTCATACCAGATGGAAATGCAACTTGTCAGTATGCTCTCAATAGTGCTTCTATAAAATTCAGTTAAGATGCGGGGGAGCTTTGCTTGCCTCAATCCTCTTAGGAAGTGAAGACGCTGCTATGTTTTTTGTTTGGGTAGGTGATATTAAGGGACCAGGTGTGGTTATTCATGATGTTGTTACGAATGTGCCACAACTCTGAGGGGTACAAAGTCGCCCCCTCCTTTTTGAGAATCGCAAGATCGCTATTAATTTGGGTCTGGGACCCAGGAAATGAGAGAGAATCCACAAGGTTTGGAATGTGTCCTGGCCTCCGTGAAACAAAGCCACTGATAACGGCCATTGTCTCTTGGAGATGGACTTGTGTATTGAGTACTGTACTATTCATTGAAGCCCTCAGGGAACGACCAGAGTGGGCTGGTTGAGGGATTGCATCATCCCAACCTGATTGACACCTGAGACCCCGTGAGTAAGGATAAAAGAGGGTCTGGGGAACAACCCCTTTAGACGCAACAGGAGAAACGCTGGAAATCCCGTGACAGCATTTTATAGTGAACGCCGGTGAGGGCCCATGTGCGTCTTCGCTTGCCTGGGTGCCAGGCTCATCACGGAAGAACGGCTTAGCTAAAGGAGAGGCCACAAGTGAACGGCCACACCAACGGGACTCCGACGGATCGAAATCATAAAAGGAATCGGCAAGTTTTTCTCCAAAGCTCTCTCCCTCTCCAAACATTGCAAACCCAGCGGTCCCCAAAGGCAGCAGCCTGCATGAACTGAACGAACTTTATATTTCCATCGGACAATACATTATCCCCTAGACAATAATAGAGCGAATTTCTTATTGTTTATTATTATACCCGCACTTTTAGATTTAGTATTGATGATGTATATTATCTGTATGTTTGCATTATATTATTTTTGTGTATTTTTACTAATAAATACTGTTAAAAATCATATCATCAGGCTTCAACGGACCTCTCTATCTTTGCTGGTAAGTGACCCAGTTACGGGGTTCGTAACAATGTGAACTCCCAGGAACCTGGTGCTCTTGTCTCTCTCTACCGAGGATCCATGTATTCTCAGAGGTTGATGGTTTGTCTGCACCTCCCTGAAGTCCACAATAATTTCCTTTGTCTTCTCTATGTTTAGGCTTAGGCTGTTCTTCTCACACCAATCCAGCAGCTGTTCCGCTCCTCTCTATACTCCATCTCGTTATTGTTCTTGAGAAGGCCAACCACTGTTGTGTTATCCGCAAAGTCGATGACACAGTTTGAGCTGGATCCTGCGACACAGCCATGCAAGCAGTTGTACGAACAGCTGTGGGCTGAGCACGGAGCCTCGGGGAGCGCCAGTGCTCAGCGTGAGACATTGCCGCCCACACAGACTGATTGTGGCCTTACTGTATCCAGCTGCAGAGGGAGGTGTTGAGACCCAGCAAGGATGCTGTTGAACGCTGAACTGAAGTCTACAAGCACCAGTCTGGCCTTTGAGTCCCCATTTTCCAGGTGGGACGGGACTGAGCGGAGGCAGAGGCTATTGCTTCGTCAGTGGATTGATTTGAGCGATAGGCGAACTCTAAATGATCTAGTGTAGCTGGGAGTGAGGTTTTAATGTGCCACACAAAGCATTTCATTATGGCTGCTGTTCATGCCACTGGGCAATAGACATTTAGGCAGATTACTGTCACCTTCTTTGCCACTGGAATGATAGTTGCCACCTTGAAAACTGAGGGGACAATCGATAGTTCCAGAGAGATGTTGTATATATCCATCAACACCTATATAGAATCATATAGAATGGAAACAAGCCCATCTTCTACCATGTTTGGCGTCAAGCTCCCATTTTCAATAATCCTGCACTAATCCCATTTTAATCTTCCCCATAACTCTCTTCAAATTCTACCATTCACCCGTACACTAGGTACAATTTAAATGGACAATTAATTAACCATCGATTAGTAAACAGCTGTATAATTTACCAAGAATACAATCACCGTGAAAAAGTTAGAATCTATTATTAAAGATGTTGTGGCAGAGCATTTAGAGAAATGTAAGATAATCAAGTAAAATTACTGTGTTTTTACTGAAAGAGAAAGTGTTTGATCATTTTATCAAAAGACATTGAAGAACAACCATGCACTCTGGGTAAGGGATATAGATATCCAGAAGGCATTCCATCAGGTGCAACTTCAAAAGCTCATCAGTTTGATCAAGTAAAATATGAGTAGAAGTGGGATGATTAACAAAGGTCAGTTGAGAGCTCGTTTGTATCAGCAGTTTGAGCAAGTCATGAGGAGATTTTTTTTAAATTAACAATGTCCAGGCAATGAAAAGAAGTGTAACAGAGCAGTCAATTTGGAGTAGCCAGTGCTTGATGTGGACTAGCTTGGTGGGCCTCATGGTTGGCATGGTCTAGTTGAGCCTGTTCCCATGCTGATCAAATCCACTCTGATTTATCAGAGCACATATTGGTATGGACAGAAGATTGTCTAGTTAACAGAAAGCAGAGAGTAGGCATAAACAGATCTTATTTTCTTGCTGGCAAAATCCCATGATGTCATAAGGGGGTGCTGGGATTGGACCCAAAATGCAGGATAGACACTGAAGTACTAGGAACAGGCTAGGACAAAACTAAAGGACGAGACAGGTCACAGACTAGGCAGGGGAAGCAGGACCGGGATGAGGGACTAAGAACAAAGAGCCTGGGCTTGGACTCCGAGCCCGAGACTGGACAAGGACCCAGAACCTGGGTCTTGACTCGGCAAAGATGTGATGAAGCCTGGGTTCTTGGAGCTTGAGGCTTGAGGCTAGGGTCCTTGGAGCTTGAACAACTCAGAGGCTGGAGCTTGGAGGCAGTCTAGGAACTGTACATCAACATAGAGCCAGGACTCATTTTTAACAAGACGCTAACACGAGACTGGACAGTACATGGACATAAAGCCAGGACTTATCCTTCGACAACCCAGGACTCATCTTTAACAAGACACTAACACGAGACTGGACAGTACATGGACATAGAGCCGGGACTTATCCTTCGACAAGCTGGGATTCAACTTTCACTCCACACCAAGATGGGGCAGGACCGTCCGTCAGGTAACAGCAGAACAACCTGACTTACCCCACAGAGGCAAGGACAAGACAAGACAGATCATCCCACAGGGCAACAGCAGAACGGCCTGACTTACCCCATGGGGCAAGGACAGGAAGAGACAAACACCAAAGAACAACAGACAGTTCCATCTCTGCATCAGGGTTGCTCCAAGTCACGGTTACAGCCAGCAGCCTTGGCTGGCTACAGAAACAACCGGATCCCTACCTGGCTTGGAGTGGCTGACGGCCACCCAGCTGGCCCGGAAAACAGCCAAATCCATACCGCAATGGCAGCTCTGACTAATGACAGCAAGGCTCCAAGAAGCAATGGTTCTCCATCCCAGCCTAAAGATGGCAAGTGGCCATTCTGGCCTTCTGCCGGCCATTTGCTCCCAGGGAATCTTGACAAGACAACCCCCCAACCACACTCAATCCCAGGGCCACTTATATTCCCAGCCCCAAGATGAGCATCAGGTACTTATGATTAAGTCCAACTGGAACAAGGGACAGCCGGAAGACCCGGAGTCTGGAGTATGCAGACCGGACCATGAACTGGAATGCGGAATTCAGACCGGACCATTACACATGAACGTTGTTCTAGAGCAATTGGTGTCAGCACTTCAACCTGTTATGGTTTATAGGAATTACCCAGATGATGACACCACAAGTTCTGAAAGTAACTGGCAGCCAGCACAAAGACAGGAGGGAAAGTAGGTTGTGAAGAAGATGTTGGGAGGCTGCAAAGCAATAAAGATTGCCGATGTGGCTAAAGATCTGCCAAATAAGGTGAAGAAATTAAAATTTTATGTTTTTGCAGGGAGATTAAAAAAGAAGATGACTCAGCGGTGAGAGATTGCCCGGCTCTGTGATGCGGAGAGATCAGGATGTCCTCTTGAATGATTCGCAAAAGGCTTCTTTGCAGGTACACCAAGTAATTAGGAAAACTCACAGAATGTTATCACTTATTGCAGACACTCCGAACCCTTTTCACCTAACATTCCCTTCTACGTGATTTATTTCCGTCTAGATGTTAAATCCACTGGTTATATATTTTTTATGTAACTTTGATCTTAATATTCAATCATAAGAAATATCTTATTTGTCACACATCTTGATCTAAAGCAAGGGAAGCTCCATTGCATTTTAACTTTTTCTCTTTCAGTGGTGCTAGAAAGTCTGTGAACCCTATAGAATGTTCTTTATTTCTGCATAAGTATGACCTAAAATGTGATCAGATCTTCATGCAAGTCCTAAAACTAGATAAATGACTAATCAGAATCAGAATCAGGTTGAGTATCACTGCATGTGTCATGAAATTTGTTAACTTAGCAGCAGCAGTTCAATGCAATACATAATCTATCAGTGAGGAAATAAATAAATAAATAAATAAATTGCAGTATATGTATATTGAATAGATTAAAAATAATGTAAAAACAGAAATAATATATATTGAAAAAGTGAGGTAGTGTCCAAGGGTTCAATGTCCAATTATGAATCGGATGGCAGAGGGGAAGAAGCTGTTCCTGAATCGCTGAGTGTGTGCCTTCAGGTTTCTGTACCTCCTACCTGATGGTAATAGTGAGGAAAGGGCATGTCTCGGGGTGTCGGAGGTCCTTAATAATGGATGCTGCCTTTCTGAGACACTGCTCCTCAAAGATGTGCTGGGTAATTTGTAGGCTAGTACCCAGGATGGAGCCGACTAAACTTACAACCCTCTGCAGCTTCTTTCGGTCCTGTGCAGTAGCCCCCTCCCCCCCATACCAGACAGCGATGCAGTCTGTCGGAATCTCTCCACGGTACACCTATAGAAGCTTTTGAGTGTATTTGTTGACATACCAAATCTCTTCAAACTCCTGAAGAGTAATGACGTATAGCCGCTGTTCTTGCCTTCTTTATAACTACATCGATATGCTGGGACCAGGTTAGATCCTCAGAGATCTTGACACCCAGGAACTTGAAGCTACTCACTCTCTCCACTTCTGATCCCTCAATGATGACTGGTATGTGTTCCTTTGTCTTACACTTCTGGAAGTCCACACTCAGCTCTTTCGTCTTACTGACGTTGAGTGCCACATTGTTGCTGTGACACTACTCCACTAGTTGGCATATCTCACTCCTGTACACCCTCTCTTCACCATCTGAGATTCTACCAACAACGGATGTATCATCAGCAAATTTATTGATGGTATTTGAGCTATACCTAGTCACACAGTTGTGGGTATAGAGAGAGTAGATCAGTGGGCTAAGCACACACCCTTGAGGTGCACCAGTGTTGATCATCAGTGAGGAGGAGATGTTATCACCAATCCACACAGATTGTGGTCTTCTGGTTAGGAAGTTGAGGATCCAATTGCAGAGGGAGTTACAGAGGCCCAGGTTCTGCAACTTCTCAATCAGGATTGTGGGAATACTGGTATTAGATGCTGAGCTATAGTTGGTGGACAGAATCCTGACATAGGTGTTTGTGTTGTCCAGGTGCTCTAAAGCCACGTGAAGAGAAGCCATTTGAACTTACACAAAAACATTATAATTGTTCATTTTTTATTGAGAAAAATGATCTTATATTACATGTCATTAAATACATTACATGTATTAAAATGACTTGCCAGAGATGGTGGTAGAGGCTAAAACATCAGGGTTATTTAAGAGCCTCTTGGACAGGCACATGGATGAAAGAAAAATAGAGGGTTTTGGGGCAGTGTTGGTTTAGGTACTTTTTTTAAGGATTATATGAGTTAGCACAACATGGAGGGCTGAAAGGCCTGTACTGTGCTGTAATGTTCTATGGTTCTATGTATTTGTTGGAAAAAGTTTGTGATCCTTTGCTTACAGTAAATAGTGTGACCCCCCCCCCACCCCCCTTGTACAGCAATAACTTCAACAAAGCATTTCCGGTAACTGTTGATCAGTCCTGCACATTGGCTTGGAGGAATTTTAGGCCATTCCTCCTCATAAAACTGCTTCAACTCTGGGATGTTGATGGGATTCCTTTTATGAACTGCTTGCTTTGGGTCCTTCCGCAACATCTCTATAGGATTACGGTCAGGACTTTGACTCGGCCATTCCAAAACACAAATTTTCTTCTTTTTAAACCATTCCGTTGTTGATTTACTCTTGTCTTTCAGATCATTGTCTTGTTGCATTATCCAATTTCTGTTAAGCTCAGGTGATGGACTGTTACCCAGATATTTTCCTGTAAAATGTCTTGATACAATTTTGAATTCATAGTCCCCTCAACAATTGCAAGCTGTCCAGGCCCTGAGGCAGCAAAGAAGCCCCAAACCATGATGCTCCTTCTGCCATGCTTCACAGTTGGGATGAGGTTTTGCTGTTGGTGTGCAGTGCCCTTTTTCCTCCAAACATTGCAATATGCATTTCTGCCAAAAATTTTGACTTTAGTCTCATCTGTCCACAGAACATTGTCCCAGTAGTGTTGTCAAACACCCAGGTGGTATTTTGCAAACTTGAGAAGTGCAGCAGTGTATTTTTCTTTTTTGGAGAGCAGTGGTTTCCTCTGTTGTGTCCGTCCACAAACGCCATTCTTGTTTGGTGTTTTTCTTAGTGGACACGTGAACAGAGACTTTATCAAATTCTAGAGATATCTGCAGGTCTTTTGCTGTTACCAATGGGTTCTTTTTCACCTCCTCCAGCATTGCACATTGTGTTCTTGGTGTGATCTCTGCAGGATGCCCACTCCTAGGGAAAGGAGTAACAGTACTGAGATTCCTCCATTTGTAGACAATTTCTCATACTGTGGACTGATGAACACTCAGGTGTTTAGAAATGCTTTTGTAGCCTTTTCCAGCCTCATGCATCTCTACAATTCTTCTTCCAAGGTCCTCTGAAAGTTGTTTTGCTCAAGGCATGGTGCACATAAAGAGTTGTTGTGAAGAGCAGGCTCTGCTGGTAACCAGACTTTGTGTCTTTTTTTATAGAGCAGGGCATCTCTACAACCCACACCTCCAATCTCATCTCATTGATTGAAACACCTGACTCCAAATAGCTTTTGCAGAAGGCATTACCCCAGAGGTTCACATATTTTATCCAACACATTACGTAATATTGGATCATTTTTCTCAATAAATAAATGAACAAGTATAATGTTTTTGTGTTATTTATTTAATCGGGTTTTCAGTCTAGTTTTAGGGACTTATGTGAAGAAATGATCACATTTTAGGTCATACTTATGCAGAAATAGAAAAAATTCTACGGGGTTCATGAATTTTCTAGCATTTTCTTTCACCATTGGAATTGAACTCATTAAACACAAATTTGTGTCTTTTTAGTGATTGCACATATGGTTTTCAGAACACAAGGGTGTTCTATTTTATCTATTGTAACCTACCTTACATTTATTTTATACATTTTAACTCTTCTAATGACTTTTCTTTGCATAAACATCTAAGAGACTTTGATGACTTCCAGTAAGTTGGCAGCTAACTTGGTTGCAGTCTGGTTTATTGGTGAGACCAGCAGTGGGAGAGCTGCATAGTCTCGGCTTGTTGAGTGGAGCAGGCCCTCATATTGCAGCATCATCTGAGAACAGGGGCACAGCTGATGTGCTGGAATCCATGCTGGGTCGATTGTGCTGCTCTCCAGTGTTCAGCCCCTGCAAGACAAGCTGGCTTGCCCTCATCTGCACGGACCCAGCACAAGATGAGGAACTGCTGCATGCTTGCTCTTGTGCTGTGTGTGACTGTATGTACAGTGTTTTGCACTTGACTGTGGAGGAATGATGTTTCATTTAGCTGTATACATGTGTATGCCTGAATGATAATTAAACTTGAACTTTGCTATAATAACCAGGAAGATTTTAAAGATGTCCTATGTAAGTGGTTCCTCATATAAACTTCTAAAACTGGTTTTATTAAGTTTTCCAAAACAACTTGCCTGCAGTAAGACACATTAATGAAAATAAATGTCATTACCAATATGAAATGTTTCTTCACTAGTCTTTTGTATTGTTCCCAATAGTTACAGGGAAAGCCAATTAGCAAAAAGGAATAATAGTCAGTTATATTTTATGTTAGAAAGAATAGTGAAGCAAATAAATTTGGTGCTAGATAGCAGATATAAAAGAAAGAGACTTTGAAATATTGTTAATTAATATGCGTTATAACTAATATATCATACTGCTTTAAGACTTTGGTGGAATCAAAGATTATAAATGGAAATACTCTGAAGATTGAACTTATGTTCTATTCATTTTCATGTCTGTGAGTGGAAAATTATCACTGCAGCTGCATTCACTCATAGTTATAAATATACCTCATATAAAATTGTTATTGTATAAGGCTGAAGGGTTGATTGTATTTAGTTCTTAAATCAAATTTCAGATTTCCAAATAAGTTTATTATCAAGGTACATATATGTCACCACATGCCACCCCAAGATTTGTTTTCTTGCAGGCATTCACAGTCAAACAAAGAAATACAATGAAAAACTACACACAAGTACTGACCAGCAACCAAAATGCAAAAGAAGACAAATTGTGCAAATACAAAAAAAAAACAAATTATAACAAATAATAATAACAACAACAATAACAACAACAACAACAACAACAATAATAATAATTTTCCAGGCAACTGTGTTTTAGTCTAGCTTTAAATCTGCTCTAATTCACTGAATCGGATGAAAGTAGGGTATTAAATCAGAAACAACTAAACAAGTTATACCTTGACAAACCTTCAATACATGGATGGTCTGAAATTATATGCGCCTTCATCATTAAGCTAAAGCAATTAATTCAAGTAGTAGAACTATTTTCTAAAGATATAAACATGAACTTTGGATGAGTTAAGTGCAGAACATTAAATATAAAGAATGGTGCAACAGAGCTAGTAGGATATAAAACAGAGCAGCAGGATACAATACAGCCAATGGATGAATATGAAATGTATAAGTATCTGGGATATCAACAAGCAAAGAAATGAGATCATAGTGAGATAAAGGAAAATCGTTCAACAGAATTCACTTCAAGGCTTAAGAAAACCTGCCAAACAGAGCTCAATTGTAATAATATAACAAAGGCAAGAAAACATTTTTGCTATCCTCATATTAACATATCCTTTTGGCATATCTTCACCCAAAACCGATCTGGAAAATTTACAAAGAGAAGTAAGAACTGAAAAAACAAATTTTATAAAACTCTATGTACAGTCGAATGCATTTAGATTAACACCATCTTGAACAGAAGGAGGAAGAGGAATTACAGACATAAAAAATTATACAACAGTCAGTTAAAAATTCTAAGGATGTATCTTCATCAACAAAAACAGAATTCATCTCTCCTCCACATGAGCAAATGTAATTCTGATAAGAAGTATATACCACTAAAGTATACATTTGGTAAAGGAAAACATTGAGTGAAAAGTTAGAGGAAAATAATGTTAACAAAGACAAAGGTTTCACTCTAACTAAGAACCGGAATTCGATTGTAAACAGTTGGGAGAGCAGAAATCTAATTGAATGAGGACTAACCAATCAGAAGGGGTGGACTATGGGGGTATAAATAGCTCTGGTCTAGACATGCCTAGGTATCATCTCTGAAGAAGATGGCAGAGTTTGTCATCGAAGTGTTGGCTATAACCAGTTGGAAGCCCAAAAAGAGTTTATTCGTATTCACCACGAAGCTTAAGTGAAAGCACAATCCATAAAAATGAAGAAATTATCACTACTGAAGAAAAAGTTAACCAATGGAAGAGCATGGAAGACATCCCCAAGATCTGAGCAGACTAGATATCAACAAGGAAGTGTTGAACTCCTGGCTCAGAGTTGGAGATCTCTTCCCAGAAACAGAACAGTCCCTTGAGGCAATACAGGACCAGGTGGATAACACAAAAAAAATCAAAAATACATCATAAAAGGCCAGCAAATTCAAGATGATAAATACAGAAAATTCCAAGTGAAACCAGAAGCAATCCAACACATTACAGGATTCTGCATCAGTTAACTCAATCTTACACAGGCACAATCAAGTGGAAGTATATAATTCACCAAAATCTTGCTTTACAAATTCATAAAAGACACCATACCTTACTATAAATACAAGCCTGATCCAGTTTAGAGTCACAAGTTATAACCAATCTATTATTACAGATAGGAAAATCCATAAACACTGTGACAGACAGCAAACAACATCAGCTTGCTTAATAGATGTAGCCATTCCAAACACACATAACATAATACACCAGAAACATGCTAAAATTAAAAGAGGAAATTGAAAGACCATTGAACAGGACCAAGGTACACATTGTCCCAATAGTAGTATTTACAACTAGTATCATCCCAAAGTCACTACACAATAGCATTAAATGATGAGGCCTACACAGTAAAATTTTTGTAAATCTCCAGAAAGTCACAATATTAAACACCATCAGAATAGTGTGAAAGTTCCTTGCAATTGAGAAATGAATGTGCTTGACTGTGCCTATACCTCAGGTTATCCAGTTCCATGTTACAGAATGACTTTCACGAGAATGTTCCCAGGATTGACAAGGTTAATGAACGAAGAGTGTTTGATGATTTTGGGCCTGTACTGACTGGAGTTTAGAAGAATGAGGGGGGATCTCATTGAAACCTATCAAATATTGAAAGGCCTTGATTGAGTGAACATGGAGAGGATATTTCTGATAGTGAGTGAGTCTAGGACCCGAGGGCTCAGCCTCAGAATATAACGATGTTCCTCCAGAATGGAGATGAGGAGCAATTTTATCAGCCAGAGCATGGTGAATCTGTGGAATCCATTGCCACAGACAATCATGGAGGCCGAGACACTGGGTATATTTAAAACGGAGATTGATAGGTTCTTAATTAGTAAGGCTGTCAAAGATTACAGGGAAGAGGCAGGAGAAAGGAGTTGAGGGAGAAATTAAATTAGCCATGATGCAATGGTGGAGAAGACTTGATGAGCAGAATGGCCTAATTCTGCTCCTATATCTTATGGTCTTAAGGTCTTATTTTCAAAAGGATTGCATTTTCCCTGTCCCCTCAATCTTGTAGATTAAAGTTATCCATTCAGTGAGTAAAAGAGTTCAATCATAAGTGAGAACTTTGGAATTAATGTAAGTCACTGTCCTGCAAACCAGCTAAAAGCACTATTTCCTATTAGCCAGAAATATAAAAGGAAGCAGCAGGACCATTCCAACAAATCAAAGTCAAAGTGAATTTATTATCCAAGTAACCTCAAAGTAGTACGTATGTTGTTACGTATACATATTACTTTAAGCCTCATGCTCTTGCAAGTATTTACAGAACCATGAAGAAATACAATGGGATTTATGGAAAACAATATATAAGCAATGACTGACAAACAACCAATGTGCAAAAGGAGACAAATTGTGACAATAAAAAAAATAAATAATACCAAGAGCATGAGTTGTAAAGAGCCCTTGAACGTGAGTCTGCAGACTGTAGGATCACTGACAGAGTGAAGTTATTCGTGTCGGTTTAGGAGCCTGGTGGTTGCAGGGTAATAACTGTTCCTGAACCTGATTCCTGGATCTAATGCTTCTGTTCCTCCTGCCCAATGGTAGAGGTAAGAAAAGAACATGGCCTGGGTGGTGGCGGTCTTTGATGATGGACGCTGCTTTCTTGTGGGAGTGCTCCATGTAAATGTGCTGAATGGTGGGGAGGGCTTTGCCTGTGATTGTCTGGGTTGTATCAAACACTTCCTGTAGACCTCTCTGATCCTGAGCATTGATGTTTCCTTACCAGGCTGTGATGCAACCAGTTAGGATACTCCCCACTGTGCATTTATAGAAGCTTGTCAAAGCTTTTGGTGGCATGCAGAATCTGCACAAACTTGTCAAAGGCTGAAACATTCTCAAAACGTCAACACGTCGACAGCACTTTTTCCTATAGGAGCTGCCTGGCCTGCTGCGTTCCACCAGCATTTTGTGCGTGTTGCTTGAATTTCCAGCATCTGCAGATTTCCTTGTGTTTGCACTGAAACATACTCACTGCTTTCTAACCAGAACACAACAGAGCCCCTAGCCACGAGCGAGACTGCAGGTGCTGCAAACATTGGGGAACACACACAAAATGCTGGAGGAACTCAACAGGTCAGGCAACAATTGTGGAAGGAAATAAACAATGTTTTAGGCTGAGACCCTTTCTCAGGACTGGAAAGGAAAGAGGCAGAAGCCAGGATAAGAAGGTGGAAGGAGTGGGGTTGGGGGAAGTACAAGCAGGCGATAAGTTCCAGCGACAAGTGCTACACTTGCCTCGATATCTTCTCCCTCACTAGCATTCAACAGTCCTCCCAGGTGAGACAGAGTCTGTTGGGTCATCTAAAGTATCTGGTTCTCCTGTTGTGTGCTCCTCTACAACAGTGAGATCTGACACACATTCAGAGACCACCTTATTGAACACTGTTGCCTGGTGGCCATCCAGGTCAATTCACCTTCCCATTCCCATACTGACGTGTCTGTCCATGGGCTCCTCTACTGAAACAATGAGGCCAAGCTCAGGATGGAGCAGCAACACCTCATTCAAGGATTTAAAGATTCAAAGTGCATTTACTATCGAAGTACGTACACAGAATACAACTCTGGGATTCGTCCTCCCACAGACAGCCTCGAAACAAAAGAACCCTATCAAGAAAACATTAAGCACTCAACAGACACACAAATTGTACAAATCGCAAAAAGCAAGTGAAGAACATATAGATTATCAGTCATCAAACCAGGAACCTGTAGTATTCAATTTAGTTCAGGTCAGCGTCATGCTGCTAGCCCCTTGCAGGCTGCAGGGCAAAGCATTCTTCACATAGTCCATCTGTGTAGCCTCCAACCTGATGGCATGAACATTGATTTCTCTAACTTCTGGTAATTCCCCTCCCCCTTTTCTCTTTTCCATTTTCCATTCCAATTGCCCTCTCATCCCTTCCTTTCTCCTCCCCCACCTTCATGACCTGCCCATCATATCCCTCTGGTTCCCCATCTTCCCATCTTTTTCCCATGTGGCCCTGTCCTTGCAACCATTTATCTCTTCCAGCACCCAGCTTCTTGCATCATTCCCCCTCTCCCACCTGCCTTCCCGCTCACCTGGTCTCAGTTATCATCTGCCAGTTTGTACTCCTTCCCCTCCACCCGACTTCTTACTCTGGCTTTTGCCCCATTCCTTTCCAGTTCTGATGAAGGGTCTCAGCCCAAAATGGCAGCTGATTTTTTTCCCCTTCCATAGATGCAGTGTTCTTCCAGTGTTTTGTGTGAGTTCCTCAAAAAGCTATGTAGCTATCTAACGACATGGGAGTAAGGCTGCAGCCTTCTAACCAGCCTAAAACAAATCTGTTTCCTTCTAACTGAAGTGAAACTGATCTTCAGTGTTTGCATGAATGTCAACACGGCCAGCAGCTATCTAAACAGAGTTAAGCAGGTCTGTAGGTTAGAAACAAGAAGTAAAAATGCAAAAGTAAAACTTTGTCTCTGTAACCAGGCTGAAATAAGTTTGCAGCTTTTTAAACAGTCAAAGATTCAAAGCACAGTTATTATCGAAGAATGTATAATTAAACCTTGAGTGCTAGCAAAGTCAGTCTGACCCTTGCCTCTGCACCCGACACTTGGGCTTCCAGTCTATCTGAGTTGACATTGAAATTGTCCAAGCCCGGGTAGTGCCACGTTCCAGGACCCGGGTCCAGGTGCAGTGACATTCCTGGGCCACCCAGCCCGAAGACGTTCTCGGCGCTTGGAGTGATCCAACCTCGCACCTGGGTTAGGCAGACGGATATCGAAGCTCTTCCGTGTCGACTCCTCTTCAAATCGCTCACTCCACCTTCGACAGCAATACGAACTCTGTCTGCGACTCCAACTCCACATTGTGCCTCGCAATGCCCCAGCATGGCTCATCACCCCCATCAGAAACAACTTTGCCACTTCCTATCAGGACTGACAGGAAGCTTGGCATTCCAACCAGAATGAAATTTGTCCTGAGGCCTCTAACTATACAAACAGGCCCCATTTTTCTAACCAGTGTCAAACTGTTCAGCAGTTATTTAACCAGAAAGAAACAGGCCTCTTGCTTTCTAAGGTGGATCTTGCTTATTTTTAAGCAATCTGAAACAGAATTGTGAATGAAAATTTTAAAAAGATACAGATACTGGAAATCTGAAATCAGAAACTGCTGGAATCTTTCAGCATGTTAGAGAGGATATGCAGAAAGCAAAATAGTTAATATTTCAGATTAAAAACCTGGCAAAGAGTCTTCAGCCTGAAGCAGTAACTCTGTTTCTCTGTCCACAGATGATTATGACCAGCATAGTGTTTGCAGTGTTTTCTGTTTTTGAAACAAGTCTGTTCTTCCCAGAGAAAAGGATGTGTCCTTCTATCTTAATGTGCCCTTTCACCATGTGAGGCAATTCTATAAAATCCCTTCCTTACCATGAACTTCCAAGGTATCCCTGGCAGTGGTTCAATATGTTGCGTATGATTTATTAAGCTGCCCAAAGATCGAATTTTAGTGTAGTGAGTGTGATTTGGTCCAAAGCTTTAAGTTTCTATGATTTGCTCCGGTTGAAATCGACTCCTCTTAGCAGGCACATATAATGAGATAAGAAGTAGCTCTTCTTTTCACCACCTGTTGTGAACTGAGTGAAGGAGGCCTCAGGATTTAACAGTGTATTTCTATATCTCTTGCTTGAGTAGTTTGGACAGGTACATGGTGGGAGGGTGTTGGAGAGACGTTTGGAGATCCAGGAGCAGGTAAATGGGTCTGTGCAAAAGATCAGGCCACATGGACTGGAGAGGCCGGAAGTCCTGTTTCTCTGCTGTCCGACGATATGACTCTGTGACGGTGTGATATTTGCTTGGAACATTGGATAGGTACCTCAGAGTAAATTAGTCAGGTTACGTTGCCATTTGGACATTATTGCAAGAAGATTTAACCTTGTGCTGTTTTTCTCCGACTGCTGTTCTCTCTTTATTTGTTTTCCATAAGACCCAATGACATAGGAGGATCAATAACCCATTCAGCCCATTCAGTAGCTCTGCAATTCAGCCCATTCTGTGGCTCTGCCATTCAATCATTTATTTTTTATTTGTTTCCCCTTTCAACCCCATTCTCCATCTTTTATTCTGGTCCTCTCAAAATGAATGTTCACGTTTCATTTGCCTTTCTTACTACCCACTCAAGCTGCTTGTTAAACTTTAGGGAATCCTGATTAGAAGTCCCAAATCTCTTTGAGTTTCTGAATCCGATCCCTGTATAGAAAATAGGCTAAGCCTTTATTCCTTCTACCGAAGTACATGACCATACACTTCAATGCACTGTATTGCATCTGCCGCTTGTTTACCCATTCTCCTAATCAGTCCATGTCCCTATGCAGACTCCCTGTTTGCCCAGCACTGGCCCCTCCACCTTACTTTGTATCATCACTGTGTTTTCACTTTTTTCCCTGCTTCCCTCACCTCCTTCTTTAAGGCAACTCCGAGTCTGACAGAAGCGTGCATGACAAACATGTTCTGCTTCAATTAAACCATATTTGTCTTAATATTTTCTAACAGTCAAATATTATGAATAATAATTTTTGCCTTTTCTATCAATTATGCCAATTTAGGATGAAACCTATTTTTGTGCACAAAATCTGTTTATAATGTAAAGGGTCCATAAAATCAGGAATTTAGATCAGAGCTAATGTAGTTTTGCTTAAAATCAACAAACTCAAATGTTCTTCCAATTTCTTGTCAGGCCAGTTTTGTTTAAAGAACAAACACGAGGAAATCTGCAGATGCTGGAAATTCAAACAACAACACACACAAAATGCTGGTGGAACACAGCAGGCCAGGCAGCATCTATAGGGAGAAGCGCTGTCAACGATTCGGGCCGAGACCCTTCGTTAGGACTAACTGAAAGGAAAGACAGTAAGAGATTTGAAAGTAGTGGGGGGAGGGGGAAATGCAAAATGATAGGAGAAGACCGGAGAGGGTGGGATGAAGCTAAGAGCTGGAAAGGTGATTGGCAAAAGTGATACAGAGCTGGAGAAGGGAAAGGATCATGGGACGGGAGGCCTCAGGAGAAAGAAAGGGGGGGGGATGGGAGCACCAGAGGGAGATGGAGAACAGGCAAACAACTAAATATGTCAGGGATGGGGTAAGAAGGGGAGGAGGGGCATTAACGGAAGTTAGAGAAGTCAATGTTCATGCCATCAGGTTGGAGGCTACCCAGCTGGTATATAAGGCGTTGTTCCTCCAACCTGAGTTTGGATTCATCTTGACAGTAGAGGAGGCCACAGATAGACATATCAGAATGGGAATGGGACGTGGAATTAAAATGTGTGGCCATTGGGAGATACTGCTTTTTCTGGCGGACCAAGCATAGGTGTTCAGCGAAACGGTCTCCCAGTCTGCACCGGGTCTCACCAATGTATAAAAGACCACACCGGGAGCACCGGACGCAGTATACCTTCTCACAATTCCTCCGTCTCCGCCGCACCTGCTCTCAGGTTGAGGCTTTTCATTCCAGGACGAAGGAGAAGTCTTCCTTTTTGAAACAAAGGGGCTTCCCTTCGTCCACCATCAACCACTCTCAAACGCATCTCTCCCATTTCCCGCACATCTGCCCTCACCCCATCCACCCACCACCCCACTCGGGATAGGGTTCCCCTTGTCTTACCTACCACCCCACCAGCCTCCAGGTCCAACGTATAATTCTCCGTAACTTCCGCCACCTCCAACGGGATCCCACTACCAAGCACATCTTTCCCTCCCCCCATTTCTGTTTTTCACAGGGATCGCTCCCTACGCGACTCCCTTGTCCACTCATCCCCCACCATCCCTTCCCATTGATCTCCCTCCTGGCACTTATCCTTGTAAGCAGAACAAGTGCTACACCTGCCCTTACACTTCCTCCCTCACCACCATTCAGTACCCCAGACAGTCCTTCCAGGTGAGGCGACACTTCACCTGTGAGTCGGCTGGTGTGGTATACTGCGTCTGGTGCTCCCGGTGTGGCCTTTTATATATTGGTGAGACCTGACACAGACTGGGAGACCATTTTGCTGAACACCTACGCTCGGTCCGCCAGAGAAAGCAAGATCTCCCAGTGGCCACACATTTTAATTCCACGTCCCATTCCCATTCTGATATGTCTATCCATGGCCTCCTCTATTGTCAAAATGAATCCAAACTCAGGTTGGAGGAACAACACCTTATATACCGGCTGGGTAGCCTCCAACCTGATGGCATGAACATTGACTTCTCTAACTTCCGTTAATGCCCCTCCTCCACTTCTTACCCCATCCCTGACATATTTAGTTGTTTGCCTGTTCTCCATCTCCCTCTGGTGCTCCCCTCCCCCCACCACCGTCTTTCTGCTGAGGCCTCCCGTCCCATGATCCTTTCCCTTCTCCAGCTCTGTATCACTTTCGCCAATCACCTTTCCAGCTCTTAGCTTCATCCCACCCCCTCCGGTCTTCTATCATTTCGCATTTCCCCCTCACCCCACTACTTTCAAATCTCTTACTATCTTTCCCTTCGGTTAGTCCTGACGAAGGGTCTCGGCCCGAAACGTCGACAGCGCTTCTCCCTATAGATGCTGCCTGGCCTGCTGCATTCCACCAGCATTTTGTGTGTGTTGTTGTTTGAATTTCCAGCATCTGCAGATTTCTTCATGTTCATTGTTTAAGCAAAAGAACAATTGTCTGGTCACTTTCCCCTTGAAATGCTAAGCAGTAATGTTTCACTGTGATATGAGAATGATTTCACACCTGAAACAGGTAAGATAATTTAAAATAGTGACCTAAAAATTCATAGGTGCATCCATTGAGATGGATCTGTGAGGGTTCAGAATAACAATCAGAATCATGGATTATTATCACGGACTTTTGTAGGGAAGTTTTTTTGTTTTGTGGCAGAGTACATTAAGAATTACTATAGGTTACAATAAAAAACATTAAAACATAAATAAATAGTTCAAAAGAGAGCAAAATATTGACCTTGTGTTTATAAGGTTCATCACAGTTTGGACATCCGATGGCAGAGGGAAAGATGCTGTTCCTATGACATTGCATGTATGTCTTCAGGCTCCTCCACTTCCTCCCTTATCTTGCCTGCAGAGTAGGAGATCACAGAGTGAGTTGGAGACAGTTCCTTGCGGACTTTATGCGTCAGTTTATAAAAAGTGAATGCTGCTTGTTAGGACTTGTCTGTGGAGTGGGAATTCGTTGAGTGTGCTGAAGACAGTTTCTTGTGGACTTTACATGCCAATTTTAAACAGGGAGCGGGGCCTGTCGGGACTTGTCTGTGGAGTGGGAGATTGCTAGAAGTAACACTAACTAGGGTTAATGAGCAAAGGCCAATTAAAAGAAGTGAGTTCACTTAGAGAGGCCACTGTGGGAGTGGTCAAGCTTTGGTGCAGCAGACTTGGGTGAGAACAGGTGCAGACTAGAACTTAAGCTTGAGAGGTTGGAAATATAACAAGTGCAGGTAGGAAGTTATTCCAGGCAGTGGAATGCTTCTCCTGTGAGATGTGGGATTTCGGAACAGTCTCCCTGATGACTACATCTGTAGCAAGTGCATTCAACTTCCTGACTGACACCATCAAGGAACTGTAGCTGGAGCTGGAGGCACACGGGGCTATCCAGGAAGCTGAAAACATCACAGATGAATCTTTCACTAAGACAGTCATACTCAGGGTGCAGGTTTAATGTGATAGATGGGTGACCACTGGGAGAAGTGGGGGGGGGGGTGTTAAGCAGTCAGTGCAAGGTTCCCATCAGCAGCAATTATACCCCTTTGGGTACTGCTGGAGGGCTGGAATGACCTATCACGACCCAGCAGCAGCAGCCAGGCCAGAGGCTTTGTGGCCAGCTCTAAGGCTGAACAGGGAAGGACAAAGTCAGGCAGAGCAGTTGTGACAGGAGACTCAATAACTGGGGGGACGGACAGGAGATGCTGCGGCTGCGAAAGAGAAGCCAGAATGGTGCGTTGACTCCCAGGTGCTGGGGTCCAGAAGGAGTCAGAGCAGCTGCAGAAGATTCTCAACAGGAAGGAAAAACAGCCTGCAGTGGTGGGGCACATTGGCACTAACGACACAGGGAGAAAGGCGGAAGGTGACCTGTGAAGTGAGGATAGGGAGTCATGGAAAAGCCTGAAGAACAGGAGCTCCAAGTAGTTATCCCTGGATTACTCCCAGTGTCACGTGCTAGTCAGGGCAGGAATAGGATAATGATACAGATGAATGGCTGCAGAGGGCAGGGTTTCAGATTTCTGGATCAATAGGATCTCTTCTGGGGAAGGAATGACCTGTATAAAGAGGGCGGGTTACTCCTGAACCTGACAGCGACCAATATCCTTGTGAGCAGGATTGCTAGCGCTGTTGAGGCGTGCTAAACCAAGCTGGCAGGGGGAAGGAGACTGGAGTGATAGGGCTGAGGATGGGCAGTAGCAATTCAAGTCGATGCATTATGTAGTGAGACAATGAGAATAGCTAGGTGGATGACAGGGCAAAATCGCAGTTAGTGGGATTAACTGAAGTGTAACGTAGGGCCAAAATCAGAAAGGGTGATGAATACAGGACTGGTGATGTTATATTCGAATGCACACAGTATACAGAATAAGGTAGATGATCTTTTGGTGCAGTTGGAGATTCGCAGGTATGATATTGTTGGCATCACTTTGAGATGTGCCTGAAAGAAGGTCATGGTTGGGAGCTTAACATCCAAGGATATAGATTGTATTGAAAGGACAAGCAGGTTGGCAGAGGAGGTGGGGTGGTTCTGTTGATAAAAAAGAAATCAAATCCTTGGAAAGAGGTGATGTAGGATCAGAAGATGTAGAACCCTTGTGGGTAGAGTTAAGAAACTGCAAGAACTCCTGATGGGAGTTAAATACATGTCCCTGAAGAGTAAGCAGGATGTGGGATATAAATTTCAACAGGAAATAGAAAAGGCATTAAATGTTATGATAGACAGGGATTTTAATATGTAGGGAGATGAGGAAAATCAGGTTGATGCTGGATCCCAAAAGAGGGAATTTTTAGAATGCCTACGAGACAGCTTTTTAGAGCAGCTTGTGGTTGAGCACACTAGGGGAAAAGTAATTGTGTATTGGGTGTTGTGTAATGAACCGGACTTGATCGGGGAACTTAAAGGTAAAGGAACCTTTGGGAGACTGCTTTTTTTTCTTTCAGTTAGTCCTGATGAAGGGTCTCAGCCCGAAACGTCGACAGCACTTCTCCCTACAGATGCTGCCTGGCCTGCTATGTTCCACCAGCATTTTGTGTGTGTTGCTTGAATTTCCAGCATCTGCAGAATTCCTTGTGAGTGCTCATAGTATGATAGATTTCACCCTGAAGTTTGAGAGGGAGAAGATAAAGTCAGATGTATCAGTATTACAGTGGAATAAAGGGAACTACAGAGGCTTGAGACAGGAGCAGGCCAAAGTTGATTGGAAGGGAGCACTAGCACAATGACAGTGGAGCAGCAATGGCTGGAGTTTTAGGGGACAACTTGGAAGGTCCAGGATAGATACATCCCTAAGAGGAGGTTCATGAGAATGTTTCCAGGAATGAAAGGGTTAATGTGTGATGCATGTTTGATGGTCCTGGGCCTGGACTTGCTGGACTTTAGACCAATGGGGGGAGGGCATGAAATTGAAGCCCATCGAATATTGAAAGGCCTAGACAGAGTGGATGTAGATACATCCCAAAGAGGAGGGTCATAAGAATGTTTCCAGGACTGGAAGGGTTAACATATGATGTGCATTTGATGGCTCCTGGCCTGTATTCGCTGGAGTTTAGAAGAATGGTGGGGGGAGGGAATCTCACTGAAAACTATCCAATATTGAAAGGTCTAGACAGAGTGGCTGTGGAGAGGATGTTTTCTACTGTGGGTTAGTCTTGGACCAGAGAGCACAGCCTCAGAATAGAGAAGCAACCATTTAGAACAGAGATGAGAAGGAATTTCTTGAGCCAGAGAGTGGTGAATCTGTGGAATTCATTGTCATGGATGGCTGAAGAAGCCAAGTCATTAAGTACATTTGAAATGGAGGTTGATACTTACTTGGTTAGTCAGAGCATCAAAGGGTATGGAAAGAAGGTAGGAGAATGTGATTGAAGGGGATCATCAATCAGCTTTGATGGAATAGCAGAGCAGACTGATGGGCTGAGTGGCCTCATCCTGCTCCACTGTTTTATAGTCCATGTAGTAATAATGAGAAGCAGGCACGTCCTGGAACGTGAGCGTCCTTCATGACGAATGTTAAGTTCTTGAGGCATCGCCTTTGGAAGACGTCCTCACGGGGGAGGACTGTGAACGTGATAGAGCTGGCTGAATCTATAACCCCCTGCAGATTCTTCCTGTGGTAATCTGTTTGATGTTGCTGGAGAAAGACTTTCGCCTGTCCCATCAAGCAAGCCTTAATGTGCAATAGCAGCGTGAGTGGAGATTCCTTGCTTGGTTGCACACATTGACCAACCAACATTACAAGCAAGTCTCTGCTACGTGACGTGATGACTGAAGCTGCTCAAGTGGTGTTGCTCTGCTGGTTTACACTGCTCCACGCCCCGGAAAGGCTAGGGGTGAATTGGTTGGTGGAGTGGTGAGAATGGACACGAGAAACAGGCTTGCACTACCAGGGATGAAAGCCCTGACACAAACACACTTACATGTGTTCCTGTGTCAAATGATCAATTCGTAATTGTTAGCTCTTGGGAATCAAAAAGCATTGTCATCACTTTAGCGAGTCTTGATTATTTCAAGAATCAAGAACCTAATGACATTAGGATCGTAAGTTAGATCCTCACTATAAGATTTTGCAAATAATTATTTAGATAGCAGCAACAAATCTAGGTACATCATAACACAGGATAAGTAATGGAAGATAGATTCAAAGTTGGCCAAGCATTTTAGAGGCTGAATAGATGGAGCTCCATGAGATTTTGTGGGTATTTAGTAAATATAAAATTGAAACAATTTCAGTAAACATATGACTCAAATTATTAATAAGACATAAGGCCATAAGACACGGGACAGGTATATGTAGTTCACCGCACTAGAGGGTGGTGAATCTTCTGGAATTCATTGCCACAGGCGGTTGTGGAGGCTAAGGCACTGGGGTATACTTAAAGCAGAAGTTGATACGTTCTTGATTAGTAAGGGCAACAAACATTACAGGGAGAAGGCAGGATAATGAATCAGCCATGATGGAATGCTGGAGCAGACTCGATGGGCTGAATGGCCTTATTCTGCTCCTATGTCTTATGGTCTGATGGTGTGTGTTCACACCGCCTGAAGGAAGTGCTATTTAATAGTTTGGTTGGGGAGTTTGAGAAGGGAGGCAGAACAATGTGGGAGGTGTTGGGTAAAGAGTTGGAGCTGTATTATGCCTTTCATTGTTTTGCCATGGAGTGATAAGTAGCAGGTTTGCCCCTTCCCCAGTGTTAGACGACTGTTGTCAGTGGTGCTGAATGGAAGCAGCCCTCATGGAGCAAAGAACAAGGGGAAGATAATCTTTCTGAGCGCTCACATATAATGTATAGCTTCTAACTATCTGTAGCATAACTAAAATTATGTGAGAATAGATTGGGAATATGATCTTGATTAAGAAACTTAAGAAATCCCAGCTGAACAAAGGGGAATTTAAAAAATACATCGTTAATGAAAGCCAAATTAAACTCAAATGAAAACACATATAATTTACAATGCAAAGACTTAGCAATGAATATACTGCAAGTCTTCCGACTGAAGGATGATATTACATTTCAAGAAAGCACCTGAATTCTTAATCAGGACAGTTCTGGATAAATCCAGCCCTTACCAAAGTTAGTCCAGCTTCTTCCATATTTTTTGTGAGCCTTACTTTTGCTTGAGGAAATAACTAAGGCTACTTATTTGCCAAAATAGGCGCTGTTTGGACCTGCGTGGCCAAGTGGTTAAGGAGTTCGGCTAGCGATCTGAACATCATGAGTTTGTGCCCCAGCTGAGGCAATGTGGTGTGTCCTTGAACAAGGCACTTAACCACACATTGCTCCAGCCCACCCAGCTGAAAATGGGTACCGGCAAAATTGCTGGGGGTTAACCTCGCGATAGACTGGCGTCCTATCTGAGGGGGGGGGGGAAGGGATTCTCGTACTCTCAGTCACTTCACGCCACGGAACCAGCATAAGTACCGGCCTAATGAGCCTATAAGGCTCGGGACAGACTTTAACTTTGAATAATGGTAAGTCTATAAAACACTGATTGTTTTCCCTTTTCTGTTACTTTCCCCTTACCATCATTCCCTTCCTTTTTTTCCCATACACTTCTGAGGATCTGTTGAAAAAAAAGTGTGGTGGTTATAAACGCTTTGAGATTAAAGAAACATTTCTTAATACTAAGGACTACAGATTTGTGCCCTGGTTAATCAAGATAAGGAAGCAGCAAGGATGATCCATTTGTTAAATTTACTATCCTGGGCAGATTACCAAACAGGAAGTTGCAGTAATTTGTAGCTGACATGAGATTTAGCATTTCTCGTCCTTCCACAGACTCCCAAGGATAACTTATTGCAAATTTGTTCTGTGGAAACTCATGGCAGTTTCCTACAAATCTCCTTGTGAAGTTCTTACTTTTTCTTTATATTTCTTTTAGTTCTCTTTGCAGCGCCCTTGAACATTTTTAGGTTATTTCAGAACCTCCAGCTGAAAATTTTTATTTTTTGAAATGGGACAAAATCACTCGTGATCAATCTAGGATGGTGAAGGTGACCTTCACGTAAGTCAGTCAAGTATCATGAGGTTGCCACTTCTCAGTTAGCTAGTTGCTGATAGTTTCTTCCAGGCTTGGGGGCTGACTTTTCAGGGCACATCCTCCAGACCCTACCTTCCTCCAGCCCAGTGAACAACTGGCTTGCCTTACGCACAACCATGGAGATGTAAACACAATCACAGAGGCCAGGAAGTGGCCTTATTTCATTTTGAGGAGAAGTTCGTGATGACTTATTGAAAGGCTGCATTCTGATTTTTAAACTTTATACATGGTTTTGTGCTGGAGGCACTCCTACTGATATTTGAACAATTCACAAGTTGTGACTCTGCAGATCTGGAGAACATTACTGGCTGATATTAATCCCACAGTTCTTTCTGAGCTTAATTTATTGGTATTACAGTCTCATCATCTTTTGCCATTACAGATGGACGTGGTATGTTGGCACTAGAATGTGTGATGACACTTGTGGGCTGCCTCCAGCACATCCTTGTACGTTCCAATGTACACATGATAAATAAACTTGAATCTTGAATCTTGACTAAGTCTTTAATAACTTTGCTTATTTCAACTCAGAAAGAAGTCACTCAGCCTATTGAATCAAGGCTAGCTCCAAAGAAAATTACTTTAGTCCAGGCAGATGATGGTGATGGAATTCATTGGACAATACTTTAATCCCCAGAGGGCTTCACAGTAGCATAGCAGCTAGCGTAACCCTATTACAGCTTGGGGCATCGGAGTTCAGAGTTCAATTCTGGCACTGCCAGTAAGGAGTTTGCATGTTCTCCTGGTGACCCTGTGGGTTTCCTTCAGGTGCTCTGGATTCCTTCCACTGTCCAGACATCCATGTTAGTAGATTAACTGGTCATTGTAAATTGCCCTCTGAGTAGGCTAGGGTTAAGCTGATGGGCTGCTGGGTGGAGCGACTCACTGGGCCAGTTGGGCCTGTATCACGCCATATTTCTAAATAAATTAGTTAATTGACCTAGGGCCTGGTGTTGGAATATTGAAAGTGTTTGTATTAAGAAAAGAACATTGAAGGTAAACCAGCCGACTTCGGCTTTGCTGGGTATACAGTAAGAGAAGAACGTTTGCAGGAAATGAACCATTCTTTTTTGTTTGTTTTGGGGCTGTGTGTTTCCAACTTTATACCTCCACTTAAACTTCAACATGCTGGGTTTCTAGACATCAAGGAATCTAATTGTACAATGGTGACAAATTAGGGGACAGAATGAGAAGAGTTAAATTCCACGACCCATTAACCTAACTTGTTTCTCATGTCCTGTGTGTTACTCTTCCCAGTGTGTCACTATCCCTCCCTTCTGTCAAAATGCACCCCCACCCACCCCCCAACTGACTCCTGACCTTCCTCTGAAGCTGATGCGGTCAAAAGATTTCCCTCCCACCTTCTTTCCGGTCTCTCCTTCTATGTTCAGTAGCTCTGATCTTCAATTTAGCTCTGTCTTCCAGACCCACCAGCAATCCTGCAACCCTCTGCCTTTTGATCCACATCCTTCCTATTCAAATCTCCCCACTGATCACTCTGATTCCTCACTCCCAGACTCTGCAAACCCTTCTGGCCATCCGCGCTACCTTAAGCCCAGCCGGTCTAAAGATTTAGGGAGAACGTACAATCTCCTTACAGACAGCGGTAGGAGTCGAACCTGATCGGTGATCGCTGGCACTGTAAACCACTGTGCTAACCACTATGCTACCAGGTCACCCATTTCCCCTTCGATGTATTTTGCGACCAATTTCTGATTGCTCATCCAGCAACCAACCAGTCTGATAGGGTGAAATCAAAAAACTTTTCATTAAACTGAGCTGCAGCTGGTTCCTGGACAGTTGCGTGATAGATGCCCAGGATGGTGTTACTTATCTCAGTCGTGATGACCATCAGATCTGATCATTTTAATATTGTTATGCTTTAGCAAAGTTAAAGAAAAGTACTTTTCTTTGAGTACTTTAAGTAAGTAAAGTACTTTAAGAATTTAAGCAATGGCAAGAAATTTCTCGAACAGTTTTAACTATAGTGTTTCAACACGCAGCAGGGGAACAACTAAAAGAATGATTGTACTTCTTTCTCACTGCTACCATCAACTTACATCAGTTCCCTGAGGTTCTGCTGGAAGTGTTCACCTCGCTGACTGGGAGCGCAGACCATGTGCAGCTGATGCAGTTACGTTCTGCTGTTGGAAAACATCGCCCTACCCGAGGGAGGGAGAACAACCAATTCACGTCTTTACAGGTTTGAAATTTAGGAAGCAGATGGATCTGGGAGTTGCTTTCTGGTTTAGAAGTGTACGCTTGGCTTAGCAGGAAGGGGAGTTATTTGTTACAAATTCTCTGCACATTCATTTTTGATGCTTCTTACGGTTAACTTTTGCATCACAAGTCTTTCAATTCCCAATCCATTTCACCGTGTCCACCGTGCTTGCAATTACCATTTTATATGCAGCATTTGAGGAATCTTTTGGGATTCCTGTGCTATGTCCAAATTTAGAAAGAGAGCAGTTTCTGAGGAGATGAGAAGGGGATTTCAGGATTTGTGTATGCAGTTATTTTTACTCCAGAACTTACAATGGGTCAAGTAAATCTCATTTGGACATATGGAAAGAAATCTCCGCACCTCAATTCCATGAGGGCTGAGTCGTTATCCAGAGAGTGGATTGTAAACAACATTCTGTTTCTCTCATTGGTTAGTTGGAGCTTTTACACCACTTCCACCTGAGGTCAGGTGTGCCATTGGTTATCTGTGAACGTACAGAAGCAAGTGAGAAAAGCCTCAAAGGGGAGGGCCATTATGAAGACAAGAGTCTCTGCAGATGTTCAAAATCTTGAGCAACAATCACAAATTGCTGGAGCCACTCAGCAAGTCAGGCATTACCTACAGAGAGGAAGAAACAGTCAATGTTTCCTGCTGAGCCCCTTCATAAGGCAGGGCAAAATGTGGATAAAAGACTTGGGCAGCATAATACACAGAAAGTTTCCAATTATGTAAGACTTTGACCTGCATAAAAAAGATTTAATATGACTACAAATCTGGGCTACAGTGACTTTGTTGATTTAAAGCTGAGGTCAAATTCATGCAAAGTTAATGCAGCAGAAATCAACAGCATCAAAGGTTTCCCTTCTCCAGATTGGACAGAATTGGTGCTCAGATTCCGTGTCCCTCGGCTAACACTCTGCCTGTTACTGACCAACCATTCTCAGTTCTATTCCCTTCTGCTGACTGGTCAACTGTGGAGCAGGGGTCCCTGCCCTAGTTCTTGCCTTCCTGTAAGTTTAGAAGCATAGAAACATAGAAAACCTACAGCACAATACAGGCCTTTCGGCCCACAAAGCTGTGCTGAACATGTCCCTACTTTAGAACTACCTAGGCTTTACCCAGAGCCCTCTATTTTCTAAGCTCCATTTAGCCTTCCAGGAGTCTCTTAAAAGACCCTGTTGTTTCTGCCTCCACCACAGCTACCGGCAGCCCATTCCACATATTCACCACTCTCTGCGTAAAAAAACTTACCCCTGACATCTTCGCTGTACCTACTTCCAAGCACCAAGTTTGTCTGGTTATACCAGATTTTGAAAACCAATATCCTTTTATGTTAGCCATGAAGTTCATTACATTCACTTGCTTAGTTATACTTTTTTCCTATTTACAGAAGACATGTATATAGGCAGGCCACTTTTTGTGGGCTTTAAGACTGAGAAATCATCCCTTCCTTATTTCCTATCTGATTTGCATTATACAATGGCATCAAGTCCATGGCTCTCCCTCTGCAGCGCTGTTTTTTTTTGGCAATTGAGCCATTGAGTTTCTATCATTTGTTGAGGTTGGAAAGTCGTGTATAGGGATTGATGTTGTCCCTCCATTTTCTCTTTGCTGAGGACCAGATGTGTTGTGCCTCCAGATGAAAATGATGACTTGTGTAGTAGCCAGTTTGGTGAGGGAGGGGTATCAAGGATGACTCTGGTCGAGATTTTTATTTGGGGCAAGCAATATATCTGCCCGTCCTGTAAATGAATATCTGTGAAAGGTGAAATGAAGCTGATGTTTCAGGGTGACAACACACAGCCAGAACTGTCAAACCTGATGACTGTTTGCAGCTTTTTAATTTTAGAACCTTCTGTACTTAGCACGACTGGAAACTTAAAAGTTCTTCACTGCAGAAGTTTCAAAGAAGATATTTTAGTGGCTACAAGGTCATTACCAGTACAATTCCACATGGCTCAATGCACTGCTCCCTTATATTTTGAAATATACATTGATGATAATGCTGTTAAGTGTGAGGTGCTACATTTTGGTAGGAATAATCCAAATAGGGCATACATGGTAAATGGTAGGGCATTGAAGAATGCAGTAGAACAGAGTGGTCTAGGAATAATGGTGCATTGTTCCCAGAAGGTGGAATCTCATGTGGATAGGGTGGTGAAGAAAGCTTTTGGTATGTTGGCCTTTATAAATCAGAGCAGTGAGTATAGGAGTTGGGATGTGATGTTAAAATTGTACAAGGCATTGGTAAGGCCGAATTTGGAGTATTGTGTACAGTTCTGGTCACCGAATTATAGGAAAGATGTCAACAAAATAGAGAGAGTACAGAAAAGATTTACTAGAATGTTACCTGGGTTTCAGCATCTAAGTTACATGGAAAGATCAAATAAGTTAGGTCTTTATTCTTTGGAGCGTAGAGGGTTGAGGGGGGGACTTGATAGAAGTATTTAAAATTATGAGGGGGATAGATAGAGTTGACGTGGATAGGCTTTTTCCATTGAGAGTAGGGGAGATTCAAACAAGAGGACATGAGTTGAGACTTAGGGGGCAAAAGTTTAAGGGTAACATGAGGGGGAATTTCTTTACTCAGAGAGTGGTATCTGTGTGGAACGAGCTTCCAGTAGAAGTGGTAGAGGCAGGTTCGGTATTGTCATTTAAAGTAAAATTGGATAGGTATATGGACAGGAAAGGAACGGAGGGTTATGGGCTGAGTGTGGGTCAGTGGGACTAGGTGGGAGTAAGCGTTCAGCACGGACTAGAAGGGCCGAGATGGCCTGTTTCCATGCTGTAATTGTTATATGGTTATATGATTTGGGCCTGATAAAGGCATTTGCAAATGCTTAGCTGAATGTTGACAGTGAAAGGAAAATTTCTAGAATGCGGTTTGGTCAGTCCAGAAGAACATCGACAAATAGAATTTAACCAGAGAAGCATGAGGTAAAGGGTTCGGGACGTGCAACAAAGCCAGCAAGCTTTCAGTGGCAGCGAGGATTATGGGTAATGTGGGGGAAACAAAAAAAGACTTTGCACTTTATTTCCACAGATCTTTAAAAGCAGCAAGAAAGATCAACATGGCAGTTGAAAAGGTTTGTAAGACATTCTATTGAATGAGTACCACATGGCCTGGTTGCTGCATTGCAGGGAAGATGTGGAAGAAAGGGTGCAGAGATGGTCCACAAATGCTGCTGCACTGGGAGATTTTGGCAAAGAGCAAAAACAGAGCTGCTACAGACATTTGCTTGGAAGAGAAAAGACTTAAAAAGGGTATACAACTGTGAAGGTGAACAGAGTAAATAAGGCTGCATTTCCCTAAGATAACGGGACTAGTTTTAATAGTAGTGGTAAAGGATTGAAGGGGAGATGAGAAAACATCTTTACACCCGGAGGGTGGTAGGCGTCTAGAATTCATTGCCTGAAATAATGGTGGAGACAGGAATCCTCATCACAGTGTGTGAATGCATACTTGAAGAGTCATGCCCTACACGGTGATGGGTAAAGTGCTGAAAGGTGGGATTAGTCTGGATAACTCTCTCTCAACAGCACAGGAAGGATAATTGGAAGTCATTTTCTGCTTTAAATATCTCTGAATAAATGTCAGCTTTGCCAATATTGTTCACGTCCACGAAATGCTAAATAAATGAAATACAATATAGGCATTTGAAGGTCACTGTTGCTACATATTGTTGAATGCTGATCCATTGTTGAATAACTCCTAAAGTTCTTATATCACACTGATATTTTATTGGGACCGACTTCAAAAGTTAAGTCTGTGGTGACAGCTGCTGAGGCAGTCATGAGCAGTTAGCGGGTGCTGGCAGGGAGCTCACATTTGTCCACATCTGGTATCACAGCAGCCGTGCTTGAGGGAATTGCTGAAATTCAGAATGTAACAAACAGCATCTTTAAGCTTCTAAGAGCACAGTGGAAATAGCTGCAGAGCAAACTGTCTTCCTGAGCTCTGTGCCAACCCCGGTCACCAGCTCACGTTGGCCTTGCATCGCTAAGGTTACCAACCTGGGTGAATGATTGAAAAGGGCAAGGAAAGAGTCTTCAGCCCCCCGTGGGAATCACCATTTGAACATCCCTTCTGCTGTTCACTGGTTATTCTCCCAGTTTCTACCACACTGTATTTACTTATTGAGAAACAGGACAGAATAGGCCTTTCCTGCCCTTTGAGCCCAGCAACCCCCAATTTAAGCCTTGAATAACATGGGACAATTTACAATGACCAATTAACCTACCAACTGGAACGTCTTTGGACTGTGGGAGAAAATCAGAGCACCCGGAGGAAGCTCATGCGGGGAGCATACAAACTCCTGACAGACTGCGGCGGGAATTGAACCCAAGTCATTGGGACTGTAAAACATTGTGCTAACCAGTGCTGCTCCGCCTAAAAATATTCCAACCGAATCTCATAGGCTCGAATGGCACTTGGAATCCAGACAAAGTGCGCAGTGAAACACCAGGAAAGGTAGAACAAGCTCCCGGAGCCGGTCGATACTACACTGACCGATGGTGCTAGTAAATGTACCCAGTCTCCCATACTTCAGGACCACCTGCCGTTGTGAAGCTTACTGTGTTCCTGACTGGAACAGTATTTGCAGAGCTGTTTGAGAGGGTGAAGGGGGAAGTCAGACACTCTTGGAAAGAGAGGGGAGAAAATCCACACTCCAAAACAAGCTCTCGCTCGGTACATTTTATAGAGTTACAAAAGCTCCACTTTTTTTTTGGGGGGGGGGGGGTGACATGAGAGGACAACAGAACACCAGGAAGAAATCCATGATGCAAAGACACTGTCAGAGGTCGGGACTGAACCCAAGTCACTGGAGTGGTGAGAAGTGGGTGTTTCTCACCTGGGAATGCCCTGTAACGCAGTCACACTCTAGCTCCTGAAGGAGGGCCTCAGCCCGAAACGCCGACTGCCTATTTATTTCCGTAGATGCTACCTGACCTGCTGAGTTCCTCCAGCATTTTGTGTGTGTTGCTTTGGATTTCCAGCATCTGCAGATTTCCTCGTGCTTTTTGCCAATATTATAGGTTAACCTAATTGGCCTTTAAAAAATGGGCATAACATGATACAAATTTTAGGCTAGTGGCCTTTAAGAAATTGTTTTTCTCATTTTTTATTTGCATAGTTTGCCTTTTGCACATTGGTTGTTTGTAGTTTTTCCATTAAATCTATTATATTAATTTGTTACATGTATGTCTGTAAGAAAATGAATCTCAAGGTAATACGTGCTGACCTATGCAAACTTTAATAATAAATTTGCTTTGAAACTTAGTAGCTTTTGATCTAAGCTTTTTTATTAATTTTAGGCCCTGTGCAGGCATTCGATTTTATGCCTGGGAAGCATATGCTACAATCTGGACACTTGAGATGCCCGCCAAAGAGCCATACTTCCCTCTCTGGGTGTGGTCCCTTTCCCGCTGGTAAAGGTGTTTCCCCTGGCAAACCTGCCATTCCCTTTCTGATGCTATAAACTTCAGGTTGCTTTATTTAACAGATGCCCCCATCGCTGGAGCTTAAATCTACATCCTCATGACTTGCTCTCTCACAGAGGAGATGACCTTGTCCTTGAGGCCGTCCTTAAGTCAGCCAGCAGCAGATGGTCTCGCTCAGTTACTGCCTCCACAATAATGCGGAAGCAGCTTAGAGAGGCTTTCCCTCGTGGATCTGGTTGCAAGGAGTTTTCTCTATAAACATTGGTTTATTGTCTGGAGACAAGCAGGAACACAATGCGTGAGCTGTCAGTGTAGCGCATCCTTATGGACTTCACAAAACAGCCTTGCTTATCTAATTCAAGTGGCACTTTCAGAGCGTCTACAGGGATTTCCAACCTGCTCGATAAATCTTGTAATCCGGCTGCAATCTCTGCAGAGAAATGCATGAATGCAACATGTCTGGTGCAATAATGAATACTGCAAACACAACAATAGGAATATTGTGTGATTTGTAGTAGTTCTAACACATTAAGAGGCCTTAATAAATTTGACACAAATGTTGGTTTTATTTCCCTTTCCTGAGATGGGCAAGCAGCAAAATTTCGTCCGCGTGTTTCCGTGCACTGTGAATCAAGATGTAAGATATATTCTGACCTTGTGCCCTCTGTGTGCTAGTGGAGAGAATAGTTGAAAGTTCACCTCATGTTCTCAGAAATCCTGATTTTCTTGCTGAACCTTGGGACACATAGTCAGTAGTAGAAAAACCATAATCTAAATGCATCTATATCAACACGATCAGGATTCCATCTGGAAACAAGGCAGTAAGTGCTGGAACAACACCCAGCAGGACGGGCAGCATCTGTGGAAAGAGGAACGGCAGAACTTTTCAGGTCGGGGACCCTTTGTCAGAGATGATAGACACGTCAAGGAACTCTAGACGGTGAGCTGGATGCTGGGTCCAGGGGCTTTTGTATGATGTCTTCCTGAACTTGAAGAAGAACTGATGGTGTTTATGAGTCATTTCAATTCTTGAATTAGCTGGGGAATCCTGGTTCCTGAAATTTGAAATGGACTCAAATTGTACAAAATATAGCTCCATCATGAACAGACTGCACTAATGATCATTTCCTGGCAAAATCTGTTTCCTTTATTGATGCACCATCAATAACTCACTCTGAGACGTAAGGCGAGATATCGGCTTTTATTGACTGGAAGAAGGAACCAGCAGTGAGTGACCACCATACTACATCCTGGAGGCCGGGCTCGGGCCTTGATCGCCTTTATACAGGGGTCTGTGGGAGGAGCCACAGGTGCAGTCAGCAGGGGGCGTATCCAAACAGGTATATGTAGTTCACCACATTTATGAAAGTGGAATAGGTATTTCAGAGTCCTGATGAATCTTCCCAAACCCAAAATATCTGTTTATTCCACTCCATAGATGCGGCCTGATTTGCCGAGTTCCTTTAGCATTTTATGCGGTGTTGCTCTGAATTTCCAGCATCTGCATAATCTCCTGTTTCAAGTTCCTAAAGCAGTGGCAGAGCACAGAAAGAGCCCAGCAAGCAATGAAGTACTGCAGATGCTATCGCCTATGTCATTCCAGTGGGAGACCTGGTAACCAGGTGTGGAGTCTGCACAACCCAACTATCCAAAGTCAGCAGCCAGACACAGGTGGAGGGCAGCAAGTGAGCCTGAAGCCAGAGGCAACAGGGAGGCTTGAGGGCAGTAGGGCAGGGTGAAATGTGGAGTTCATCAGCTGTGTATCCCTGCTCAGCTTCACAGCTTCGTCTCGCAGCCAGGTAAAGGGAGAATGCCTTGGGACAGAGAGATGATCTTCATAAAGAGCCTGCACAAGCTTAGGGGTCAAAGCTAACCATGAACTTCTCTGCACTACAATGATTCCCAAGCACAGAGCAGACCTACAGTGATGTAAGAGACTCGCAGATTGGTCTGCACTGATCATACGGTCGCCATCAATGAGTCTCTGGCCTGGTAAATGGAATGCAGAATCCATTGAAATTGAATCCACAGCTCATCCTGGCATATCTCATGAAACAAAAAATATCCTTGTGAAGGACCTCGTTCCGAGTACATATCTCACTGATGAGAATGTCCAATTCTCTTAGTGGTTTCAGCTTCTCTTTACCAGCCCGCCACCTTCTCCTTTGCAGCCATTCTTGGTGTTGTTGGTGTCTCATTGCCACTGGGGGATGTCTCTTTATGTCCTGTTCAAAAAGCCCGTTAGGCGTGCCTTTCTGACGACATTTTGAATGTGAGTTTCGAGCTGATGGTTGGTGATGGTTCAAGGCAGCCTGGTGACACCATCTGAAGACAAGGCATTCCAAATAAGGACATGCCGGTTGTGGAAGATAATGTTGCCAAGGACTACTTGGAACCTTTGGAAATGTCTTATTTTTTAGCTGCTGGTAACACAGTATACACAGTGGATTCCAGTTAACTGGGCCATCGGTATGTATAATATACAGTCCCATGCAAAAGTCTTAGGCATATACATAAATACTGTAGCTAGAAGGTCTAAGAGTTTTGCACATCACTGTAGTAATTTTATGCATTGCACTGAACTGCTCCTGCCAACAAAATTGTGACATAAGTGAGTGAGGATAAACTTGGTTCTGATATGGGTCTCTAATGTGGACTGAGAGGGCGAGGGGAATCATGGTTGGGAAAAGGGGACAGGAGAGGGGAAGGAGCAGGAAGCACCAGTGAGATATGCTGTAATGATCAATGAACCAATTGTTCGGAATCAAATGGCCTTGCCTGCTATTTCAGGGCTGGGTGTGTCTGTACCTGCATCACTCACCCCTCCACCACAGTTAATTTGCTTTCAGTTGTAGTTGTCTCAACCAGTCATGCCCCCACATTGCTGGCCCTCCTGCTTTTCACACCTAGAAGAAGCTGCCCGACTTGTTGAGTTCCTCCAGTATTTTGTATGCGTTGCTCAAAATTTCTGGCACAGGTGGCCCCCGTTTATCGAACGTTCACTTTACGACAGCTCGCTGTTACGAAAGACCTACATTAGTATCTGTTTTTGCTAACCAAAGAGGATTTTCGCTTTTACAAAAAAAAGACATCCGCTTTATACATGTGTTTACCCCGAGAAAGACTACCATGACCGTGAAGGCTTGTGTGGGGAGTTGTACGCGCGTGTGTGTACGTGTTTATGCATATACATGCGTATGCATGTACGTGCGCATGCCTGTACGTGCCGATTTTTTTCCTCCAAATTGATTTTGGCTCGCTGTCTTCCTGATTTTGATAAGTAGAACTACACCGTACATACATTATTTCTACTCTATATAATAGGCTGTATATTTATCATATCATTCCTGCTTTTACTATATGTTGGTGTTATTTTAGGTTTTATGTGCTATTTGGTATGAGTTGGTAAGTTTTTTTGGGGTCTGGGAACACTCAAAAAATTTCCCCATATAAATTAATGGTAACTGCTTCTTCACTTTACACCATTTTGGCTTATGAGAGGTTTCATAGGAACGCTCTACTTTTGGATAGCGGGGGGAAGCTGTATCTACAGAATCTCTTGTGTTTATGGATGATCCAGGAGTCTTTCCACAATAAGCAAACACCTCTCAGAGTGAAGTGTGAGATAGGGAGGCCACATCAATCCCTGTGGCTGGAAATCAAAAATCTTCTATGAAGGTTAAAGATAGTGAAAGCATGAGACATCTGTACTTCCTAAAGACATCCTCAATGAAACCAGCTTGGCCTTTCACTCATACCTCACTCCCCTCACACCACAGTTAATGTGGTGCTGGGAAATTTTAAGCCCTCTGTTCAGCCATCCAGACAGGTAAATGTACAGTGAGGTTAAGGATAGATAAAAGATTAGCTTTGTTTGTGACATGTACATCGAAACATCAAAAGATAGCGAGATGCGTTGTTTGCATCAGCGACAAGCACAATGTGAGGATGTGCACAAGAGTCACTGTGCTTTCGGCACCAGTGTAGCCGGTCCACAACTCACTAACCCCTAACCAAGTATGTTTGGAAAGTGAGAAGAAACCCACACGGTCACGGAAAGAACATTCAAACTCCGTGCAGGCAGTGGCAGGAATCGAACCGTGATTGCTGGCACCGTGAAGCGCGATGCTGACCATTCTGCTGCTCCGCTGCACGTTGGATCAATGCTCACCGGCAGGCATTGCAAACGATGAAGTGTCGTCAACAGTTTGTCTACTGCACACAGATTAATCCCCAGTCACATTTTACAAGGGCAGGTCACTTAGACCCCTCCATCTCCTCTCCGACCGCTCCACTGTTTTGTTGGGAAGTTTATTACCGTGCAATCTCAAGCAATGGAGAAAATCGGGAGAGTGTTTACATGTAAGATCCTGAACAATCCCAAACACAGCACTGACATCAAGCTGTGCACCTAGGTAACAAGCTGAATGCCTGCTAGTGATATTTTAAACCTCTGTGCCAAGTTACCTTTGAGGAAGAGATGTCGCGAATGAGATGCCAAGTATGTGTCCGGTGTCAAGCTAGGCACCTGGGGGATCCAGAAACACAAGGGGCTGCACATGCCAGCTTAGCTCAGTGGTAGTATTCCTACGCCTGAGTCACACCATTCTGTGCTTAACTCTGTTCCAGGATTTCAACCTGTAATTTAGGTTCATTTACTGTTTTATTCTTTGAGTGAGCATCTAATGAGATGTTAAATTGAAATTGTCATATGAGGGACACGTTACAAAAATATACTGTAGGCTTCTTAATAAATAAGAAAGGTGCCATGACGAAAGTTCACTCTCAACTAGAGCTGAACATTGGTTAAATAGGAATTCTTTCTGTAGCAGCACACAGGAATTGCGGGAGGAACTCAATAGGTCAGGCCGCATCTATGGAGGGGAATAAGCAGTCAACCTTTCAAGCCAAGACCCTTCACTGGGACTGGAAAGAAAATGGGCGGAAACTGGAATAAGGAGGGAGGAGGGGAAGGAGTACGAACTGGCAGGTTATCCCTGAGATCCGTGGAAATTACCCAATTTCCCTCGGGATCAATAAAGTATGTCTGCCCATCTGTCTGAGAGGGAAGGATGGGTGGGGGTGGGTTGTGAAGTTAGAAGCTGGGAGGTGATAGGTGGAAGGGGTACATGGCTGAAGGAGTTAGAATTTGTTAGCAGAGGACAGTTGATCATGGAAGAAAAAGGGAAGGAGGAGGGGAGGTAATTGGGAAGCTGAGGAGAAGTGGGGGGGGGGGGGGGGTCACTTCCCTTCTCTTCACCTGTCCATCACTTCCCTTTGGTTCTCCTGTCCTGCTACTTGCACAGCTCTTGTTATATTGGCACTCCACATTCGTACTTAGGGAATGCGTGGATGTGGCTAACTGTAGGAATGACAGATGGCTCTCCTCTCCCTTCTAACTACAGAAAATGTCTGGCAATTTAGTATCCTTGAGTGTAAAAGAGAATCAGAATCAGAATGAGGTTTAATATCATATATACTTTGCAGCAGCAGTACAACACATGATAAATATAGAGGAAAATACAGAATTACAGTATATGTATAAGACCACAAGATTTAGGAACAGAATTTGACCATCTGGCCCATTGAGTCTGCTCTGCCATTTCATCTTGGCTGATCCGATTTTCCTCTCAGCCCCAATCTCCTGTCTTCTCCCCGTATCCCTTCATGCATTGATCAATCAAGAAACTATCAACCTCTGTCTTAAACATACATAAAGATTTGGCCTCCACAGCTGCCTGTGAAAAAAATATTCCAAAGAATCACCACTCTCTGGCTAAAGGAATTCCACCTTACTTCCATTCTAAAAGGACACCCCTCAATTCTGAGGCTGTGTTCTCTGGCCTTAGACTCTCCCACCATAGGAAGCATCTCTCCACATCCACTCTATCAAGGCCTTTCACCATTCGATAGGTTTCAATGAGGTCACCCTCAATCTTCTGAATTAGATTGAATACAGGCCCAGAGTCATCAAACACTCTTCATATGACAAGCCGTTCAGTCCTGGAATCATTTTCATGACCCTCCTTTGAACCCTCTCCAGTTTCAGCACATCCTTTCAAAGATAAGGGGCTCAAACCTGCTCATAATACTCCAAGTGAGGCCTCACCAGTGCTTTATAAAGAATCAATATTACATCCTTGCTTTATGTTCTAGTCTGCTTGAAATAAATGCTAACATTACATTTGCCTTCCTCACCACAGACTCATCCTGCAAACTAAGCTTTAGGGAATCCTTCACAAGCACTCCCAAGTCCCTTGCTGCCATAGTTTTTTTGTGTTTTCTCTCCATTTAAAAAATAGTCAACCCTTACATTTCTTCTACCAAAGTGAATGGCCATACATCTCCCGTCACTGTATTTCATCTGCCAGTTTGCCCTTTCTCCTCATCTGCCTGTCCTTCTGTAGCCTCTCTACTTCATCAAAACTACTTGCCCCTCTACCTTATTGACTGCAAACTGCAACAAAGCTATCAATTCCATCATCCAAATCATATCCAAATATATGTATATGAAATAGTTAAATTAAATAAGTAGAGCAAAAATAGAAAAAAAATAGTGAGATAGTGTTCATGGGTTCAATGTCCATTTAGAAATCAGATGGCAGAGGGGAAGAAGCTGTTCCTGAATCACTGAGTGTGTGCCTTCAGGCTTCTGTACCTCCTTCTTGATGTTAACAGTGAGAAAAGGGCATATTCTGGGTAGCTTTGTTCCTTATTGATGGGCACTGCCTTTCTTGAAGATGGCCTGGATACTAGAGGCTAGTACCTATGGTGGAGCTGACTAATTTTCAAACTCTCTACAGCTTACTTCAATCCTGCGTAGCAGGACCTCCCCCCCCCACCCCCCCACCCCTGCCAATACCAGACACTGATGCAGCCAGTCAGAATGCTCACCACTGTACATCTGCAGAAGTTTTTGTGTGTTTTAGATGACAAACCAAACCTCCTCCAAACTGCTAATTAAAGTATAGCCACAGCCTTGCCTTCCTTATAGCTGTGTTGGTATGTTGGGCCCAGGCCAGGACCTCTCTGCATTTCTGATCCCTCTATGAGGAATAATTTGTGTTCCTTCATCCTACCCTTTCTGAGTGATTTCCGTGAAGCATGACATGTGACAGGGCTGTCTTCATTGATGAAGTAGCTAACGACGTTTAAGCCTAGTATACTGTCCATGAAGTTCCGGGAGTGGAAATATTGACCTCCCATTTCCACAATCGTCACTCTTTGTGCAAGATCCGACTGAAGCACTTCCACTTTGACGTTCGTTTACTTCAGTGTTACCTGGGCACACTTGGTCTAATCTTGTCTCCATGTCATGGGCAGTCACCGCCACCTCACATCTAGAATTTAATTCTGAATAATGCAAGACTCAGTTTGCAAAATTAAGGATCTCTCTTCCAGTACCTTTACCATTGCTTGTCGGTTGGAGATTGGACCACAGGTCGGTGTGGTAAGTTAGAGAAACATGGGCAGGGAAAAAAATAGATCAGACAGATAGCTAGAATAGCTAGATACTTCATTGATCCCAAAGAAAATTACAGTGTCACATTAGCATTGCAAGTGAACAGATATAAATATTAGTCTAGTCCTAGTCTAGTTTAACATCTAGTCCTACATAACATACCTTAGAAGAGAAGTAGGAAGAATATATAATAAGTTACCACAAAGGGGGTGATCACTTCCCTGGCTATAGTTCGACTCATTATAGAGCCTAATGGCCAAGGGTAAGAAGGACCTCATATAGCACTCTTTGGAGCAGCACAGTTGTCTTAGTCTATCACTGAAAGTGCTCCTCTGTTCAGCCAAAGTGGCATTCAGAGAGTGAGAAACATTGTCGAGAATTACCAGGATTTTCCATAGGGTCCTTTGTTCTACCACAGCCTCCAGTGTGTCCAGTTTGTCTCCTACAACAGAGCCAGCTTTTCTAATCAGTTTATTAAACCTGCTGGCATCACCCATGATGATTCTATTGCCCCAGCACACCACCACATAGAAGATTGTATTGGTGACAACAGACTGGTAGAACATGTGAAGGAGAGGCCTGAATATTCCAAAAGATCTCAGTATTCTCAGGAAGCAGGGGCAACTCTAGTCCTCCTTGTACACAGCCTGTGTTGGTGCTCCACTTAAATCTGTCATCCAGGTGCAGCTCCAGACACTTGTAGGTCCTCATCACATCCATGTCCTCACCATCAATAATAACAGGGAACAATGCAGGCTTGGTCCTCCTAAAGTCCATCACCATCTCCTTTGTCTTACTGATGTTGAGCTGCAGGTGATTCAGCTTGCACCATTTGTCAAAGTCCTCCACCAGGGCTCTGTACTCATCCTCCCATCCTCCCTTTATACACCCAACTATTGCTGAGGCATCAGAGAACTTCTGCAGGTGACATGACTCAGTGTTGTACCTGAAGTCGGAGGTATCAGGGTAAACAGGAAGGGAGCCAATACAGTCTCCTGCAGGGCCCCAGTGCTGCTTAAAGCCATGTCTGACACACAGCTGTGAAGTCTTACATACTGTGATCTGCCAGTCAGTCCATTACTCTGGATACAGTAGAAGTGCCAACCTGAATTGAACAGAGCTTTTTCCCCAGTAATGACGGCTACACAACTGCACGATTTCCGCAATTGATAATAAGATGATTATCAGTTTGCATTTGAGGACACTGTGGCAAACCCCAGCGGCCTCTATGAATCTGTATCTTGTATTCACAATGGACCAGTGACAAATTTCTGGAGAGGCACAGAAGGATCTAATCGTAAAGAACATAAAAACTTGGTGTATTATTGTAGAATGTTTGGACCTTATTCATCAATCTTGTTGCCTTGTTTGTGGTTTTGTGTCAACTTGTAAATAACACATACCTATGAAGCCTGTTAGGAATTCTTTTTTCTCTGTTAAGTGTAAGTTTAACACTTTACATTGACACAGTTTTACTATAAGTGTCACTTGTTTTTATTGTAGAAGAAATAGAATAACATCTGAGCAGCTTAACATCTTGCTACTTGCATCCATAGTCTTCACCTCTTGCATGACAAGCAAGAAAGGCAGCATTGTTCACACAAAGAGTTAATGTATCCGTGAAATAATAACTCATGACTTCAATCGACCACCAGAGACCACACAATCACCCTGAGCTGTGAGAACAGATACCTAACCTCAAATTTCTCTGCCTTTCACCATTCTGGCTTTCCAAGTTCTAAAGTCTCTTTTTTAAAAAAGGAAAACAATTGTTTCTTTTTTATTTTCATAAAGAAAATATTTTGTCAGTGGATTTAAATTTGAGGGTCAAGAGGGATCAGTGAAGCTCTATTTTAATATTGTGCAGATCTAATTTACTGACCATGATAAATAAATAAAATAAAACTACCACAAAGATGTGACATTAAGTAATAAGAGATGATTTCAGCTATCTGCCGTGCTCGATTGCTGGGAAACTGGATTTTGAATATCATTCCAGAGACAAAACAATTGATGCGTGTACAATAGCTCCATTCAATTCATCATTGTGTAAAAGCATAATCCATTTATGTAGAATAGTTTTGAAAGAGACATTATTCACAAGCTCATCAGATACTTGAGAGACCTTACACTTGGCTTTATTTTAAACATCTGAAATTTTTAAAAAATCAAATTTAAAATCAACATTTAGAAGCAGAACAGCCAGTGGAAATTTACTAGACATTGTTAAATTTGACATTAGATTTTTGGGGTCTATACAAATGTATGGCGGTTCAAAAATCTACTGCCTGTGAAATAAGTAAGTAAGTAAATAAATAAATAATATGTGTGCACTAATTCCAAATAATTGATGACTATTCATCTCATGACTGTGCTACATTGCAGCCACAAAATCATAAACCTTCCTCAGCAAACATCTTCATCTTGCATCCAAACAACAATTAACGGAGTATTTTGCAGCACTTTTTAAAAGAGTGACATCAAAGTGTTTTGTATTCTCATCAGTTTGTAAAACCATTGATTTATTCTTCTCAGGAAAGAAAATAGTTTGTTTTCCATTTCCATATGGAGATTGAAAGGGTTGGGTGAAACTTTGTTTTAAATTTGTTCCATGGAGACTTCCCAGTTTACTGAAGTCTAGGACAAGAGAACACAGCCTCAGAATACAGGGATGAGACGAGAAGGAATTTCTTTAGCCAGATGGTGGAATTCATTGCCACAAACAGCAGTGGAGGCCAAGCAGAAGTTGATAGGTTCTTTATTAGTAAGGGCATCAAAGGCTATGGGGGAAGGCAGGAAATTAGGGTTGAGAGCTTTAATAAATCAGCCAAGATAGCATGGTGGAACAGACTAGATAAGCCAAGAGGCTTAATTCATCGCTTATGCCATTTAGTCTTATGGTCTTAACGTAACGTCTGAATGAGCTCCAACAGGGTTGAGAGTCAAGATCTGGGAATACATTTCAAAGGGTTTCAGTGCTTAAGTAAATCATTTCTTTGTACAAGTGAGCTCCACTTCTTACAGTTTCCCATAGGTCTCACACTATACCTGAGAAATGAATTTAAACCTAATTTGAGTGGTTTAGCCTCTATTTGCATTAATGCATCATTTTTTTGGGTAATCACTCAAGATAGAATCAAATACCAGTATAACTGAAAATGATTATGTTTGAAATATGTATCCTTGATTATTTAGATTATTATGAAATTCTAAATGCAGCTCCAGTAAATGTTAAACTGGAAAGCTGGATTTCAGAACCAGGATCAAGTTCAATATCACTGGAATGAGATTAGGTTTTAGTTGCTTAGTTTTTTTTATTGGGCGGTATAAGAAATATGGGCACTTGAAGCCCCAGTATGAACTGAAAATCAATTCTGCAAAGAAACCTTGAAATGTGTTAGAGAAATTAATCCTGCATCACCGATCAGCAAAATCGTGGGCAGGTGTATGTTTTCAAGTTAAAAATGTAGTTCTGTTTTGAACAAAACCTGATTTTTTTTTTTTGGTGTAGCTTTCTTCACAGCCAGGAACTATTTTCCCATCACACAGCAACTAGCTGGCACAACGTGAGAAAGCATGAGCCATGATCTGTTTCTAAAGATACTGCCACTGGTGTTACGAAGAAAATTCATTCCAAGGAAACCCTCCTGGCTCACACTTCCCATCTCGTCTGCTACTGAATCTGCTTAAAAAGGAAATGGCTCACAAAGATGAAATTTAAGATAATATAGCAAACTAAGCATCCATAAGACAATAAGGAACAGCCCCACAATTAGACCATTCAGCCTATCGGGTCTGCTCAACAATTCCAACATGGCTGATTTATTATCCCTCTCGACCCCAATTTCTGGCCTTCTCTCAGTAGCCATATGACCATAAGATCATGGCTGATCCTTTTTTGCCTTCCTCAGCTTTTGTCCCTGATCTTCTCCCAGTAACCTTTGATGCTGT
The DNA here is from genome assembly GCF_030144855.1 of Hypanus sabinus. Taxonomy (NCBI): domain Eukaryota; kingdom Metazoa; phylum Chordata; class Chondrichthyes; order Myliobatiformes; family Dasyatidae; genus Hypanus; species Hypanus sabinus. The sequence goes on along the minus strand of NC_082710.1, from coordinate 24,580,718 downwards.
GTCCAGTCAAGAGCCTATCAAGCTCTGCCTTAAATACACCCAACGACCTGGCCTCCACAGCTGCCTGTGGGAACAAATTCCACAAATTCACTAGCCTCTGGCTAAGGAAATTTCTCCGCATCTCTGTTTTAAATGAATGCCCTCTATCGTGAGGCTATGCCTTCTTGTCCTAGACTCCCCAACCATGGGAAACATCCTTTCCACATCTACTCTGACAAGGCCTTTCGAAAATATTTCACAGGTTTCAATGAGATCCCTTCACCCCATCCTTCTAAATTTCAGCAAGTACGGACCCAGAGCCATCAAGCATTCCTCGTATGTTAACCCTTTCATTCCCAGCATCATCTTGTGACCGTCCTCTGGACCCTCTCCAATGCCAGCACATCTTTTCTTAGATGAGGAGCCCAACACTGTTCACAATACTCAAGATGAGGCCTCACCAGTGCCTTATAAAGCCTCAGTGTCACATGCCTGCTTTTATATTCTAGACCTCTTGAGATGAATGCTAACATTGCATTTGCCTTCCTCACCACCGACTCTACTTGCAAGTTAGCCTTTAGGGTGTTCTGCACAAGGACTCCCAAATCCCTTTGCATCTCAGATTTTTGGATTTTCCCCGTTTAGAAAATAGTCCGCACATTTATTTCTAATATCAAAGTGCATGACTATGCTTTATCCAACATTTGTCACTCTCTTGCCTATTTTCCTAATCTGTCTAAGTCCTTCTGCATCCTACCTGTTTCCTCAACATTATCTGCTCCTCCATCCATCTTCATATCATCTGCAAACTTGGCAACAAAGCCATCTATTCCATCATCTAAATCATTGATATACAGCATAAAAAGAAATGGTTCCAGCACCGACCCCTGCGGAACACCACTAGTCACCGGCAGCCAACCAGACAAGGATCCTTTTATTCCCACTCGCTGCCTCCTACCAATCAGCCAATGCTCTAATCATGTTAGTAATTCTCCTGTAAAACCATGGGCTCTAAACGTAGTAAGCAGCCTCATGCTTCATATGTGGCACCTTTTCAAAGGCATTCTGAAAATTCAAAATATCCAACGTCCACTGCATCCCCTTTATCCATCATACTTATAATCTCAAAGAATTCCAACAGGTTGATCAGGCAGGATTTTCCCTGAAGGAAACCATGCCGACTTTGTACTATCTTGTCCTGTGTCACCAAGTACTCCCATCTTCCCAACCACTGTGGTCAGGCTAACTGGTCTATAGTTTCCTTTCTGCTGCCTTCCTCCTTTCTTAAAGAGTGAATGATATTTGTAATTTTCCTGTCCTCTGGAACCATGCCAGCATCTAATGATTTTTGAAAGATCATTACTAATGGCTCAACAATCTCTACTGCTACCTCGTTCAGAACGCTAGGGTGCAGTTCATCTGGTCTGGGTAACTTATGTACCTTTAGACCTTGCGGCTTTTTGAACACCTTTTTCCTTGTAATTGTAACTGCACTCACTTCTTTTCCCTCATACTCTTCAACATCTGACTCACTGTGAGTGCCTTCCACAGTGTAGACTGATGCCAAATACTCATTCAGTTCATCTGCCATCTCCTTGTCCCCTGTTATTATTTCTCCAGCCTAACTTTCGAGTGGCCCTATATCCACTCTCAACTCTCTTTTATTTTTTTTTTACATACTTAAAAAAGCTTTCACTATCCACTTTGATATTATTTGCTAGTTTACTTTCATATTTCATCTTTTCTCTCGTAATGACTCTTTTAGTTGCTCTCTGCAGGTTTTTAAAATCTTCCCAATCCTCTATCTTCCCACTTATTTTTGTTTAGTTATATACCCTCTCTTTTGCTTTTACATTAGCTTTGACTTCCCTTGTCAGCCACGGTTGTACTATTCTTACCATTTGAGTATTGCTTTGCTTTTGGAATATATCTATCCTGCACCTTCCTCATTTTTCCAGAAACTCACACCATTACCCTAAGTTGCCTAATCACCTGCAGTTCATTACATAACACCCAATCCAGTATAGCTGATTCCCTAGTGGGCTCAATGATAAACTGTTCTAAAAAGCCATTTTGTAGGCATTCAACAATCTTACTCTCTTGAGATCTATTACCAACCTAATTTTCCCAATTGACCTGCATGTTGAAATCTCACATGACTTTCATAACATTTCCCTTTTGACACGCCTTTTCTATTTCCCATTATAATCTATGGTCCACAACCCAGCTACTGTTGGGAGGCTTGTGTATAACTGCCATCAGGGTCCTCTTACCCTTGCAATTTCTTAAGTCAACCCACAAAGATTCAACATCTTCCAATCCTATGTCACATCTTTCTTCCAATTTGATGCCATTCTTTACTAGAAGATCCATTCCACTCTCTCTGCTTGCCTTCCTGTAACTCTGATCCTTTAATACCCTTATTAATCAATAATCAACCTCCACTTTAAATATACCCAGTGACCTGGCCACCACAGCCATCTGTTGCAATGAGTTCCACAGATTTACTGCCCTCTGGCTAAAGAAATTCCTCTTCTTCTGTGTTCTGAAGGGGTGTCCTTGTATTCTGAGGCTGTGCCTTCTTGTCTTCGACTTACTATAGGAAACATCTACACCACGTTCACTCTGTCTAGACCTTTCAACAAGCAGCACTGAAAGTTAACAAAACGGCCTTGGATATCAGTAAGTATTATTGGTGAACATGTATATTACTACTTGACAAAAATGCAATCTATCATTGTTCTGATAATTGACTTAGTAGTTAGTTGTTTTTAATTTGTCTTTCTATTCACAAAAGCAACTTGGGCAATATACAACAATACTAGATTGATGCTACAGCAATTATAACTACAGCATGGAGCATAAATATTTGTAGAAATAGATTGAATTTATTGCTCCAAACTTTAATATTCCAGCTGCAATCGAATATTGGTTCAGAATAAGAACATAAAATAAGCAATTAAAATAATATAAATGGCACTATATATAAATTGAAGCCAAAAAGCTGCAGATATTGGAAATGAAAACAGAATGTTCTGAAAACAATTAACGGGGCAATGCAGCATCGGTGGGGGGAGAAGTAGAGTTGTTATTTTGGGCTTATCTGAACTGGACATGTGAGTAAACAAAAGTGTTCAGTAGAAGAAGGGGGGAGGGTGGAGAAAACTAAGTGAACATCTGTGACAGAGTGGAAACCAAAGTTGTCAAGGTAACAATTACTTTGAAAAGGAGCAACTGAAGACAGAAAAGAAAATAGACACAATCAAAGCAGAAAAGAACATCATATCGGTAGAGAGCAATGAAACATAAAGTGGTTACCTGAAAGCATCAATTTCAGCTTTAAGATTCAGCGCCCACCGACCTGAGATGAGCTGGTGTTGGACATCACTGGAGCAACTCTGGAGGCCAAGAGAGAGGCTGAAGTGATAGTGGGTTACAGAATTAAAGTAATAGGTTGTTGGAGGCCTAGGATTGTCTATTCAGGGCAGTAATTATTCTGCTGAATTTAGCTAGCCCAGTGTAGAGCAGAACAGGTACAGTTATTATCAAACAGCCATTAGGCTCCCGAACCAGTGTGGATAACTCCACTCACACCTAAACTCTGAACTGCTTCCAGAGCCTGCAGAACTCCAAGGACTCTGCAGCTCATGTCCTCAGTGTCACTCAGTTATTTTTTTATTTGCACAGTTTGTCTTCTTTTGCACAAGGGGTGTTTGTCAGTCTTTGTTTGTGGATAGTCGTCATGAATTCTATTGTATATTTTTTTGTTTTCCTGTAAATGCCTGCAAGAAAACAAATCACGTTTATGATGACAATACAGACTTCGATAATAAATTGACTTTGATATTTTGAGCTTTGTATACAACATGGAGCATTGGAAGAGGTACATGTGAATTGCTACTTCATCTGATAAGTATATTCTATGTAAGTGTTCATACTCTGTGCCTATCCAAGCCACTATATCCTGTTTCTTTTTGCACCTGGTTCGATGTATGAGCTTCAGGGAGATAACTGTTTCTTCAGGCACTATCATAAATAAAAGGAGACATTGATTGATGCACCATCAATAACTCTCGGAGACGTGAGGCGAGATATGGGCTTTTATTGGCTGGAAGAAAGAACAAGCAGCAATTGACCACCACACTACATCCTGGAGACTGAGGCCGGGGCTGTGTCTCCAAACGCCTTTATACCGGGGTCTGTGGGAGGAGCCACAGGAGCAGTCGGGGGGGGGGGGGGGGGCGTGTCCAGACAGGTATACGTAGTTCACCACATTGATAAAGTCATAGCACAGAAGCAGGCCCTTTGAAACAAACTAGAAAAAGTCTGTGCTGACCTATTATTCTGCCTAGTCCCATCGACCGGCACCTGGACCATAGCCCACCATAACCCTTGCATCCATCTACCTGTCCAAAATTCTCTTTAATGTTGAAATTGAATCTGCTTCCACCACTTGCACTCATTCCACACTCTCCCCACCCTCTGAGTGAAGTTCCCCCTCGTGTTCACCTTAGACACTTCATCTTTCACCCTTAACCCATGACCTCTAGTTCTAGTCTCACCCAACCTCAGTAGAAAAAGCCTGCTTACATTTATCCTCTCTATACCCCTCATATGAAAAAAAATTTGATATAATTTTAAAGGAAATGATTTTTATGTAACTAATTTAGTGCCAAGAGGCCCTTCGTTCAGGGAAGAGTGCTGTGTGACGGTTAATGAATCACCATCTGAGAGGTTCTTAATCTGGGTGGGTCCCAAGGCACCCAGTGCCATAAACCTCCCATTAGCTCACAGTGAGAAATACTGAAAGGCTGCCACCCGAACCTGGCAGAATAATAATGAACCTTATCATTAGCACAAGCTGCCTCGAATTAAGTGAACAACTCTCTGTGCTCATCTTTGGGGGAACTCAGCTGCGGTAGGTACTCAAGCCTGCAATTTGTTTTTCACAGTGGTAGTCATGTGGAATTGGTGCCTATGCACAAGAGGGTACGAGCGACTGAGGGAGGAGACCAAGGGCAGAAGGAGAAGGAGCTTAGACAAAAGCCTCATTTTAATCCTGTGATTTATTCTTTGTCATTATTATATTACTGCTTTTCTCAATGTTCATGCCAGACAGTTCTGTGATGGTTCTGCTGTTGCCTCTAATATTAAATCACTGTAACAACTATGCAGATAGTCAATTTTAAAATCTAACTCTTCAAGAGTTACCATTATATCACTGATAAAAAGCCAAAATTTATGAAGAGGTGTGACAAAAGTTTGAGATATTTTCTGAAAATAACGTCATGTGATTTTGAATTAAAACTATCAATGTTTACAGAAAAGAATATTTCAAAATATCAGAGAGAATTCTTGTTTACATAAAATGTAAAACATCATTATAAAGCTGCTTTTTAAAAAAATATTGAAATCAATTACTGTTAAATTTAGCCCAAATGAACCTCATTATCTGAGTGGAATTGATTAGATCAGTGCAGGCCCAGAATTGATAAAGACGTGTTTACATCTGGCTAGGGAATCTGACCTGGCCGATATTGTTGTAAAGACATGACTAAGGTTGTCTTCCAGGTCAATAACAGAATTGCATTATTATCCACATGGCAGAATGAGTAAATTGAAGATCAGTGAGAGAAGAAAAGAAAAAAGCCGAACGGAGACAATTTACATTCATTATCGCTGTGATTTAATTTAGACTCATGGAATTATACAGCAAAGAAGAAATTCATCATGACCTTCAAAAGATCTCATTATTTCCAGAGACTTCTACAACCCAAAGAGAAATTTGGAAAGCTGTACGTATTCTGGAAGGGTAAAAGGCCTCTGAGTCACTTCTCCAAACTTGCAAGAGGCACTGATGAACAAACTGTTTATATTATTCCAGTCTGCAACAGCACTGGTGAAGCTCAATGACTGCTTGCCGCTAGGAAACAAAACAACAAACCTTATTACTCACACTTTTTCTGGTAAAAGATCACTTCAATCAGTAGCCTGTAACTTTCCTTCCGGAGTTGAGTTTTTGAGCCGCCTGTATGACCTGGCATTTTTGCGGTGTGAAGTGAAGTCTTGAAGGTGCAGGACGGTTGTGGTGTTTGAACCGATGTCTGGCCATTGCTGGAGTGGACTCGCAACTGAGGCAAGGCAGAATCAAGGCAGCCCAGTCTGGGCCCAGGCGCGAAGGTAAGGAAAGATCAAGGTTTGATTCATTTAAATGCCAGGCCATCTTGGAAAGATCGTTACCGGCTGAATCAAGGTGGTGGGGTCCAGGTCCAAGAGCATATCGAAGCAGCAGAGTGTGTGTCTGAGAGTAAGAAACAACCTGAGGCTTGGACAATTTAAGCACTGTGTCAATTGAAAAGGTCAGGGGTCGGGGCTGTAGGTGTGGAATGATGGGCCGACTCTTCACTGCTCTGCGAGGTTTACTCATCTGAGGCTGTGGCCTGCAACCGATGATTTCCTGAATCTGCTGCACTGAAGACTGGGTTCCTGGCTGTCCACGTTAATTGCTTACTTTTATTTCTTGCACAATTTGTTTTTTTTCTCTCTGTGCATTGGGTGTTTGACGGTCTTTTTTTAAAAATGGATTCTATTGAGTTACCTTGTTGTAGAAGGCCAGTAGGGAGACGAATCTCAAGGTTGTATATAGTATACACACACAGACCATAGAATATAGAAATCTAGAGCACATTACAGGCCCTTTGGCCCATAATGTTGTGCTGACCATGTAACTGACTCTAGAAACTGCTGAGAATTATCCTACCACATAGCCCTCTATTTTTCTAAGCTCCATCTACCAATCAAAGAGTCTCTTAAAAGGCCCTATTGTATCCACCTCTACTACCTTCGCTGGCAGTACATTCCACACACCCACCACTCTCCGTGTGAAAAACTGACATGCCCTCTGTACCTTCTTCCAAGCATCTTAAAACGATACCCTCTCGTGTTAGCAATTTCAGCCCTGGGAAAAAGCCTCTGGCTATCCACATGATCAATGCCTCTCATCACCTTACACACCTCCATCAAGTCACCTCTCATCCTCTGTCGCTCCAAGGAGAAAAGGCCAAGTTCACTCAGCCTATTCTCATAAGGAATGCACTCCAATCTAGACACCACCCCTGTAAATCTCCTCTGCACTCTCTCTACAGTATCCACATCCTTCCTGCAGTGAGGAAACCAGAAATGAACACAGTACTCCAAGTGGGGTCTGACCAAGGTCTTATATACCTCATGACTCTTGAACTCATTCCCATGGTTGATGAATGCCAACACACCATACACCTTCTTAACAACGGTGTCAACCTGCGCAGCAGCTTTGAGTGTCCTATGGACTCAGACCCCAAGATCCCTCTGGTCCTCCACACTGCCAAGAATCGTATCATTAATACTGTATTCTGTCTTCAAATTTGACCTACCAAAATGAACCACTTTACACTTATCTGGGCTGAACTCCATCTGCCACTTCTCAGCCCAGTTCTGGATGCTATCGCTGTCCCATTGTAACCACTGACATCCCTCCGGACTATTCACAACACCCCTGAATTCTACGTCATCACCACCCTTCTACTTCCTCATCCAGGTCATTTATAAAAATCACAAAGAGGAGGGGTCCCAGAACAGATTCCTGCGGAACACCACTGGTCACCAGCCTCCATGCAGAATACGAACCATCTACAACCACCCTTTGCCTTCTGTGGGCAAACCAATTCTAGATCCACAAAGCAAGATCTCCTTGGATCCCATGCCTCCTTACTTTCTGAAGGAGCCTTGTGTGGGGATCCTTATCAAATGCCTTGCCGAAATCCATATACACTACGCCCACTGCTCTACCTTCATCAATGTGTTTTGCTTCGACCTCAAAGAATTCAATTAGGCTCATAAGGCATGACCTGCCCTTGACAAAGCCATGCTGACTTTCCCTAATCAGATTATATCTCTCCAAATGCTCATAAATGCTGCCTCTCAGGATCTTCTCCAACAGCTTGCCCACCACTGAAGTCAGACTCACTGGTCCATAATTTCCTGAGTTATCTCGGCTCCCTTTCTTGAACAAGGGAACAACATTTTCACCCTTCTAATTGCACTTCTCCCAAAGATCATCGCCAGAGGCTCAGCAATCTCCTCCCTTGCTTCCCATAGTAGCCTGGGGTATATCTTGTCTGGTTCCGGCAACTTAACTGAATTAATATTTTTCAAAAGCTCCAGCACATCCTCTTTCTTAATGTCTACATGCTCGAGCATTTCAGTCTGCTGTAAGTCATCCCCACAATTACCAAGGTCTTTACCCCTAGTGAATACTGAAGCAAAGTATTAAGTATATCTGCTACCTCCTCCGTCTCCATGCACACGAGTCCACTATCACACCTGATTGGTCCTATTCTCACACGGCTCATCCTTTTGCTCTTCACATACTTGTAGAATGCCTTGTGGGTTGCCTTAATCCTGCTCGCCAAGGTCTTCTCATGGCCCCTTCTGGCTCTCCTAATTTCATTCTTAATCTCCTCCTGGCAACCTTGTAATTTTCTAGAACTCTCTCGGTACCTGCAGTACTTTGATTATAAATATACTTGGTACTGTATATGTTGGATAATAAAAATCATTGTCTTTGATTTCTGAAATAAACCATATTCACGACTAATGACCCCATCCCTTTCTCTGGTTCCTGTCACAGTTGACTCCCTTACTCATATTCACAGCCGATTCTACATAAATACCAACCTTCGTGATGTTGCCTCACAGGCTCCTTCTAAATCTTTCTGCTTCTCACCTTAAACCTATGCTCTCTAGTTCTTGATTACCCAACTCTGGGAATAAGATTGAATGCATTCACCCAATGCCCCGCATAATTTTATACACCTCTATAGGATCACCTCTTAGTCTCCTATGCTCTGAGAAATAAAGTTCTAGTCTGTCCAACATATTCCTATAACTTAATCCCTCAAGTCCTGGCAGCATCTTCATAAATCCTTTCTGCATTCTTACCAGTTTCATAACATCTTTTTTTAAACATGGTGTCCAAAACTGAACGCAATACTGGTGGCCTCACTGGTATCTTGTATAACTGTACCATGGCCTCTCATCTTTTAGATTCAGTGCCCCAATTTAGGAAGGTCAGTATACCAAAATCCTTCTTCGCCACCCTGTCTACCTGTGATTCCAATTTCAGTGAATCATGTACTCGTACTCCAAGGTCCCTATGTTTTACAATGCTGCCCAGGAATTTACTCTTCACTATGAACGTCCTACCTGGGTTTAACTTTCCAAAATGCAAAGTACATCTTGTACTCCTCAGAATTAAACCCCACTTGCCATTCCTTGGTCTATTTACTCAGCTGGTCAAGATCCCCTGTAATTATTGATAGCCAATAATTGTCATCCCCAGACTTACTGAACACACCTGTGCATTTTTACCCAAATTGTTTATACAGGCAACAAACAAATGAGCCCTTTCTTCATAATAAAATACATTAGGGATGTCCTCCTCCTGCAGCTCCACACAAAGATGTCTACTTTGATCTTTGAAGGGCCCTCTTCTCTCTCTAATATACTTGCAATAACTCTTTGAAATTTCCTCTGTGTTCTCTGAAAAAGCTATCTCATGCCCCCTTTCTGCCCTCCTGATTTCCCTCTTATATTCCCACATTCCCTATACTACTCCAGGGATTCACTTGATCCCAGCTGCCTGTACCTAACCCATGTGTCCTTTTGCCTCACCAGGGTGCCAATATCCCACATCATCCTAGTTTCCCTACTACTGTCAGCCTTCCCCTTCACTCTGACAGGACCATGAGCTCTCACTATTTCATCATTAAAACCTTCGCACATGCCTGTGATCTCTTTGCCCACCAACAACCTTTCAAGCTCCTGTTTCAGACCGTCAAAACTTGCCTTGCCCCAATTCAGAACCTGAACCTGGGGACCAGTTCTGTCCCATTCCATAACTATTTTAAAACTAATTTAACCATAACCGCAGGCCCCAAAGTGCTCCCCTACTGTCTCCTCAGTCACCTGACCCATCGTATTACCTAAGATAAGGATGGGTATTGCCCTTTCCTTGGTAGTGCTATTCATATATACTGCTCTGGAAAACTTCCCTGAATGCACTGCATGGTAGGGCAGAACAGTAACATAGAGTTTAATTAACACTATTACAGCTCCAGCGACCCGGGTTCAATTCTGTCGCTGTCTGTGAGGAGTTAGTACATTCTACCCATGACCGTGTAGATTTCCTCCAGGTGCTCTGGTTTCCTCCCACTTTCCAAAGATGTACCGGTTGGTAGGTCATTGTAAATCTTCCAGTGATCAGGCTAGGGTTAAACTAAGGGTTTCTGGGCAGTGCAGCTCGAAGGACCGGAAGGTCCTTTATTAAATCAGTAAATTTAATGTGTTGTTCATTCAGAGATGTTCTTCTGCACACCACTGTGGGTATTTGAGTTACTGCCGACTTCCTGTCAGCTCTGACCACTCTCGTTAATGAGCCATTTTCACCCACAGAAGTGCCACTCACTGGATTTTTTTTTGTTTTTTACATTATTCTCTGTAAACTGTTAAGACTTCTGTGTGTGACTATCCCAGGAAATGAGCAGTTTCTGAGATACTCAAACCACCCTGACTGGCACCGACAAATCATTCCATAGTCAAAGTCACATTTCTTCCCCGTTCTGATGTTTGGTCTGAACAACAACTGAACCTCTTGACCATGTCTGCGTGCTTTTGTGCACTGAGTTGCTGCCACATGATTAGATGATTAGATATTTGCATTAATGAGCTGGTGTGCAGGTGTACCATAGAACCATAGAACACTACAGCACAGTACAGGCCCTTCAGCCCTCCATGTTGTGCCGACCCATATAATCCTTAAAAAAAAGTACTAAACCCACACTACCCCATAACCCTCCAATCTTCTTGCATCCATGTGCCTGCCCAAGAGGCTCTTAAATACCCCTAATGTTTTAGCCTCCACAACCATCCCTGGCAAGTCATTCCAGGCACTCACAATGCTCTGTGTAAAAAAACTTACCCCTGATGTCTCCCCTAAAATTCCCTCCCTCAATTTTGTACATTTGCCCTCTTGTGTTTGCTATTGGGGCCCTGGGAAACAGGTACTGACTATCCACCCTATCTATGCCTCTCATAATCTTGTAGACCTCTATCAAGTCCCCTTTCATTCTTCTACGCTCCAAAGAGAAAAATCCCAGCTCTGCTTACCTTGCTTCATATGACTTGTTCTCCAAACCAGGCAACATCCTGGTAAATCTCCTCTGCAGCTTCTCCATAGCTTCCACATCCTTCCTATAATGAGGTGACCAGAACTGAACGCAATACTCTAAGTGCAGTCTCACCAGAGATTTGTAGAGTTGATTTTTATAGTGTACCTAATAAAGTGGCCACTGAGTGTGCAGACTGGTTGCTTAATTGGCCATATGGGTGCATCTGGGTAGCACAGGCACTTTGGGCCAGAAGGGCCTGTTGCTGTGCTATATCTCTACACAAAATAAACTTTAAAAATAACACTTAATAAATTCATCCCATGGATGGAGACAAGGGAGGTGCATAAGGCTACAGGTATAAAAGGCTTCTGTCTGTCCAATTTTTATGTATTCTCCAGGAACTAAAGATCAGGAAATGTTTGGAGAAGTATCAGGGTGGGGAACACGGGGTTAGACTAAGTCAATACTTCCTTCAGAAGTCTCAGTAAGTTCAAGATGACATGACATCTGTTTTTGCCCAATAGAAATCTACGGTCTGAATGCTGCAGCATAACAAATTAATAGTTGTTCTGAATTAATACTCTAGCTCTGCAATTTTCTAAAATGAATTGGTATAATTTTGTTGCAAAATGACACATTTTTAATTTTGTTCCCAAGCAAGTTGTCTAGGCTATGCACTGCAATTGTTGACATTGTCCCCCACAATGCATTGCAGTCTACTGAAAGCACAAGTTCTGTCGGGGGGATGAAGTGCCCCCTATAAACAAATGCCAGCCTTAAATTACTACTGTCTACTGTGAAATGTCGTCAGTGGCATTTAGAGACAAGGTGTAAAAATCAGGTTCACAGTAAGGATAGAACTGAGTACTTGTCAGTGTTAAAGGGATTATGATTCCCAAAAGTACTATCAAACACAGTTCATTAATCCAAAGAGATACCCATATTAGTCAGAACAAATGCCCTACTATCTTTTTCAAAGCTCGAAGTAAAATTTATTATCAGAGTACATACATGTCACCATGTACAATCCTGAGATTCTGTTTCTGCGGGCATACTTAGCAAACCTATAGAACAGTAACTGTAAACAGGATCTGCAAATTGTAAACATCAGGAACTGTAAACAAACTGTGCAAATGCAGATAAATTAAAAAAAAACAATAAAAAATGAGCATGAAATAACAAGATAAAATGGTCCTTAAATGAGTGCAGTTGTCCTCTTTTGTTCAGGAGCCTGATGGTTGAGGGGTAGTAACTGTTCCTGAACCTGGTGGCGTGAGTCCTGAGGCTCCTGTACCTCCTTCCTGATGGCAGCAGTGAGGAGAGAGCAAGGCCTGGGTGGTGACATCTTTCTAGAGTAATACACACAAAATGATGGAGGGACCCAGTAGGCTAGGCACCATGTATGGAAAGGAATAAAGAGGCTTGATGAAGGGTCTCGGCCCCAAAAAGTTGACTCTTTATTTCTTTCAATAGGAAAGGGATGATTAAATGGTCCTTTGCTTCTGGATCTTGCCAATACAGCTGCACACATTAGTGAAATCAAGTGGAATATGATGTTCTCCTAAGGCTTGGCTATTTGGGGTCTTCAGGTGACTATAGAAGCTGATCTAGAATCCACATATTCTGGTGCCACGAGGGTTTCCAAACCTCACAATCCTGACTCTTCGCCACTTGTTGATTGGTGCGGGACTTAATCCAGGATGTCAGGGTGGACTCCCTTAATGTTGAACACCTGTGCGTGATGGTTGGGTTGAGTTGTTTTCTGACCGTGGCAACTTATTTGCAAACATTTCATCTTCATGCGAGGAGACAGCACCATTACGCTGTTGATTTTGGTGTGTCCTCTGAATGCTTGGCCTTTATATACTTATCAACCAGCTGACTGGTCACCATTTTGGAAACTCAGTTGTGATGTGGGGAGGAAATCTCTTCACTGATTGGGTGTGAGGCAAACTTCCTGTGATATGGTCTGGAATTTTGCTCGCATTGGTTCATAAATAGGACAGAGGTTTACACGTTTAACGGAATTTTTTCATGGAAGGCCACACGTCTAGGAATTCCTTTGAATGCCATTTGGTTGCTTGCACCATGATGCCTAATTAGGGAGACTTGGCCATGTGCTTTACAGCCAGCGGATGTTCACAGATCCTTGTGGAGAGTTTTCTCCCAGTTTGGCCACTTACTGCAGTCCCCACATCGATCTTGTCTAACAACTTGGTTTGTTCTTCTGGTGTCTCCTCGAATGATGATGTTAGCGAGTAAATTGCCAAGCTCGGAGAACAACTCAACCCAGTCATCAACCACCAAGCTGCACATTCACCAAATTATTTCCATCCTGTGCGTAACTTTGCTTAACACAGGGAGGCTGATGCGCAGGCAACCGTCACACTGCTCTTGCCAGGTCAGGGCCGGGGTTCAGTGGCATGGAGTGCAAGATGACAGGGGACACACTTCACTGCCGCAGCCTTCCTCCGCCAGTTCCACTACTGAGACTCTGGTCGGATTGCTCTTTCTCTGGAATCTCCCTCATGACCTTACAACCATGGGTGACCATAACAGGAACTTAGAGCCAGCAGGCTAAATTCCAGATGGCATTGCTCCTGGGATGTCAGGAATTCTCCACCACAACTATGTGGAGATCTGCACACATAGCACTTGCAAAATCTCACTGCATGGAAGCAGGACCTTCAGCCCATCGAGTGCATGCCAGCCATCGAGTGCATGTCAGCCATGTACTTTTATCCTACTGTAATCACATTTTATTCTTCTCTCATTCCTATCAACACCCCGCCCCCCCCCCCCCCACAACGCTCCTGATGAAGGCTCCCTGTCTGAAAAGTCCACTGCTCATTTTACTTCATGGATGCTCCCTGATTTGCTGGTTCCTCCGGTGCTCTGTGTGTATTGTTTGAGATTTCCAGCATCTATTGTATCCACCTTCTATCAGGGACAACTTACCGCTGCCAGTTTACCTAGCAAACCACATCTTCCCTTTCCAGTCCTGTTGAAGTGTCTCAGCCCAAAACGTCGACTGGTTTCTCCTTTCCACAGATGCTGCTTGGCCTGCTGAGTTCCTCCAGCATTTTTTGTGAGTTGCTTGGATTGCCAGCATATGCAGATTTTTTTTTCGTGTTTTTGTTACTTGCCGATTCAGTGTCTTTGGGATATGGGAGGAAAGCAGAGCATTCAAAGGAAACCAACATGATCACAGATAGCACCAAAGATCAAGATTGAACATGGTCACTGATGACCTGAGATCATAGTTCAACCAGCTGCACCACTAGGCTTGCCAAATAGATTCTGGAGAAGATTACTGCTTTTGGTATTGGTACAAGAAAACATCACATGTTCATTTAATATTTATGTCCTATATACTAAGATAGGTGGTACATTGACATAAATATAAATGGGAAGTCTTTCACATAGTGCATTTCTCACCAATGAGGAATTCTAGAAACACATCTCAGAGAGGAACAGACTGATGCCTCTGAGTTTCTTCAGTTTCTGGGATGGGAGAAGGCACAATCCCTTTGAAAGGCATGACTGTCAGGGAAGGGGAAGGGATGAACATCAGTGAGGTCCCTCACATGACAAAGTGTTGCGAGCAAGTTGCTGTCAAAACTAATACCTTGTTTCCGGAAAGCTTTAAGCACAAGGTCTCAAAGCAACACCCTTTTCTCACAGCCCATGTAACTATTGTGCGACTGTATCATTGTCCAAGCAAGAGACTGCAAAAATGTTCACATTTCTGTTCCATTAGCGGTATGAATGACTGCCAGACTAGCTACCACCTAATCTACTCCATTATCAATATAGAACAGAACATAGAACACTACAGCACAGCACTTGCCCTTTGGCCAATAATCTTGTGCCAGCCTTTTAACCCTTTCCCAGATCAATCTAACCCTTCCCTCTTATTTGAAAGTGCCAATATGAAAGACTTTTAAATGTCCTTAATGTATCTGCCTCTACCATCACCCTTGGCGACACATTCCATGCACCCACCATTCTCTGTGCAAAACATATTAACTTTGACATCCCCTTTCCCTTCCCTGACAAACATACCTCTTATCCTCCTTCACTCCAAAGACAAAAACTCTACCTCATACCTCCTGAACTTAGTCCGCTAACAAATGAAGGCCTACACACCTTACTCCTTCTTAACAAACTTATCAAGTTGTGCAGCAGCTCTGAGGGATCTCTGGACTTGGACCCCAAGATCCCTCTGTTCCTCCACACTGCTAAGATTTTTGCCATTAATCTGTACTCTAAGTTCAAATTTGACTTTCCAAGGTGAATCACTTCACACATCTCCAAGTTGAACTCAATCTGCCAATTAGAGTCACAGAGCACTGCAGCACAGAAAGAGGCCCTTCAGCCCATCTATTCCATGCCCAACTATTATTCTGCCTTGTCCCATTGCAACCTGTATCTGGACCATAGCCCTCTACATCCCTCCCATCCATATACTTATCCAAATTTCTCTTTTATGCTGAAATCGAACATGCATCTATCACTTCAGCTAGCACACTCACTTGTTCCACACACTCACCATTCTCAAAGTGAAGAAGTTCCTGCTTATATTCCCTTTAAACATTCCATCACTCTTAACCCATGACTCTAGTTGTAATCCCATTCAACCTCGATGGAAAAAGCCTGCTTGCATTTACCCTATCTATACCCTTCATAATTTTGTATACCTCTATCAAAGCTAACTTTATTCTCTCACATTCCAAGAATAGGGTCCTATCCTATTCAACTTTTCCCTAAAACTTGGGTCCTCAAATCCCTGCAACATCCTTGTAAATTTTCTTTGCACTATTTCTATCTTATTGATACCCTTCCTGTAAGTAGATGATTAGAAATGCACGCAATATTCCAAATCAGGCCTCACATAAGTGCAATATAATATCCCAATTCCTGTACTCAATATTTTTGATTTATGAAGGCTAATGTGCCAAAAGCTCTCTTTTTGCCCCTATCTATGCCAATTTCAATGAATTATGGACCTGTATTCCCAGACCCCTCTGTTCTATCACATCCCTCACCACCCTAGAGTTCATTGTTCAAGTCCCGCTCTGGTTTGTCCTCCCAAAGTGCAACACTTGCCTGAATTAAATTCCATCTGACATATTTTAGCTCATTTTTTTCAGCTGGTCTAGATCCCATTGCAAGCTTTGATAGTCTTCCTCAATGTCTTCTATGCCCCCAATCTTGGCATCATCTGCAAATTTGATTTCAGGCAGGTGTTCCTCAAATCTCTGTCAAGCTAAACCATCAGTAACAACAGACACTTTGAACAAGATCAAGGTCTACACTCTCAAGAAATCCACAAAGGAGGTTCCTTTCAGACAAAGCCTAGCAGACAAGGTCTGCATCCCCATCATCTGGAGTCACAATTATTTAGTTCTCATGTACTGGAAATGACTTTAAACAATCTTGAACCTTGAATCAAACCCATAATGTATGGGCTGTGCTGATATCCACAATAATGGGCACCTGTTAAGAGAATATTGCCTTCTCTACCATGAAGAACTAGGTCTGGTTTGATGAAAGTGACTGGAGTGAATTAACTAAATGTAAGGTGTTCCTGCATTTCAAGCTTCGCTGGTCATCAAGAGAAAAGAAACAGCTGCACAGGCACTTGAAGGCAATGGTCCATCACCTAAAGAACAGATGGTGAATGAAGAGAACAGGAGAGTCAGCAACCTGCCAACAGTAAAGACATGCACAACTTCTTTTGCATTGTAAGAGCGATCTACAGCAAACACCTAAGGTCTTACTGAGCCAAAAGTCAAGGTCAGAGGTGGACACATCAAGGTCAAAGAGGTAAAGAATGCCCGCTGGAATGGACACCACAGCCCTGCCTATGACACAAGTTCCCTTACTGTTGTTTCTGCCTGATTAGAAGTCAGGAAAGCTTCATCTCAGTTACAAACTAACAACTCTTTAGGAGCTGATCCATTCCATGCTGATAACACACAAAATGGCTGGAGGAACTCAGCAAGCCTGGCAGTGTCATATGGAAAAAAGTACAGTTGACATTTTGGGCTGAGACTCTTCGGCCTGCTGAGTTCCTCCAGCATTTTGTGTGTGTTGCTTGGATTTCCAGCATCTGCAGATTTTCTCTGGTTTGTCATTCCATGCTGATCTGATCTTCTGCCTAGTCCAATCTACTTGCACCCAGACTATATCCTTTCAAGTCTCTCTCATCCACGTACCTCATTGTTCCTGGGCTGTAAGCATTAGGACTGATACCGATACACATAACGAAAGACATCTTTCATCATTAACAGTGCAAAGTTGAATATTTCTGAAACTGCTAGATGTCACCCATCAAAATTACGACCATAGAATTAAAGGAAATCCACGTATTTTTAAATGTAATATATTCCAAATGGTTGAGATCTGAAAAATCTATCAGCATCATATAACCATATAACAATTACAGCACGGAAACAGGCCATCTTGGCCCTTCTAGTCCGTGCCGAACGCTTACTCTCATCTAGTCCCACCTACCTGCACTCAGCCCATAACCCTCCATTCCTTTCCTGTCCATATACCTATCCACTTTTTTTTTAAATGACAAAATCGAACCTGCCTCTACCACTTCTACTGCAATCTACTCACATCACTATGAATGTAGCAGAATCTTGATTAGTAATTTGCAAGTGGTAATAGATTATTACTGTCATGTGTACTAAGAGACAGTGAGATGTTTTGTTTTGCATGCCCAATCATTCCAAATATTCAGTAAGTACATAAAACTGTGCAAAAAGAAGAAAGCAATAACAGAATGGAGTAGATATTGCTACAGTTGCAGACAAATTGCAGATAAGGAAGACAAATATGGTGCAAGGGCTTTGACAAGGTAGACTGAGATCAAGAGAGTTCATTTTTATCCTGCAAGAGGTCCACAAGGATAGACAATCTCCTTGAACCTGCTGGTATGTGTTTCCAAGCTTTTGTATCTTCTACCTGAAGAAAGAGAAGAGAAAAGAGAATGATTGGGGATTATTATGGTGTTTGCTTTGCCGAGGCCGCAGGATGCGTAGATAGAGTCAGTGGTGGGAAGACTGGTTTTCATGATGGACTGTTCTGCCCTCACAACTCTCTACAATTTCTTGTATTCTCGGGTAGAGCAGATACCATATGAAGCTGTGAGGCATCCAGACAGGATGCATCATAAATTCAGTATCGGGTACCTTCGAATTTCCTTGGCCTTCTGAGGAAGAAGATGCACCAGTGCCTTTTCTTGGCTGTAGCATCTACACTCAGTGACAACCTTATTTGGTAGGAGTGAAATCAGGTGTGGTCTTCTGCAGCTGTAGCCCATCCACTTCAAGGTTTGACATGCCCTGCATTCAGAGATGCTCTTCTGCACACCACTGCTGTAACACATGATTATTTGACTTACTGTCAGCTTGAACCAGTCTGGCCATTCTCCTCCGATCTCTCTCGTTAACAAAGCATTTCATCCAAAGAACTGCCGCTTACTGGGTGCTTTTTGTTTCTCATACCATTCTCTATAAACTCCTGCAAGAAAATCCCAGGGGATCAGCAGTTTCTGAGATACTCAAACCACCCCATCTGGCACTAACAAATATTCCACAATAAAAGTCATTTAAATCAAATATCTTCCCCATTTTGAAGTTTGGTCTGAACAGCTGAACTTCTTGACCATGTCTGCATTCTTTCATGTTTTGAGTTGCTGCCATGATTGGCTGATTAGATATTAGTATTAATGTACAGGTGGCCACTGAGGGCAATTCCCAGGACAGGCTCTGGGTTATGTCTGCACTGAGGAATTATGATCCAAGGAGAAATTGTTACTTTATTTAATTGCTTTCTCTGAGAACACTGGTGGCTATAACTAATACATGCATGCGATGTGGATCTTAGATGAATAATATGCTGAAAATATTTGAAAGATGGTATAAGTTGTATGGTAAGTTTGTAAAACTGTTTCCTGTCTTGTATATCACATTTCCAACAAACAGAGCCATTTTCCCCTCTTCTTGACACTTTAGAGTCCCTCCATTTCCTCTTATTTACCAGCCACAGACGTAACTTTTGTAATCCATTAAACTTCATCAAGTTACCCCTCCACCTCTTACATTAGTTAACCTCTTCTCATCTCCATCCTATCATTCATATTTCCATTTGTTCTCTCCAACCCTCCACCCCTCTCCTCGCATCTTAAAAGCTTTTTTTTTAAATTAAAAAATGGAGCACAGTAGCATAGCAGTTAACACAATCCCTTCACAGCATCAGTGATCACCAATCAGGTTTCAATTCAAACCGCTGCCTGTTAAGGGTTGGCATATTCTCCCCATGACCACGTGGGTTTCTTCTGGGTGCCCCTGTTTCCTCCCACATTCCAAAGGTTAGGGTTAGTGAGTTGTGGGAATACTATGTTGGTGCCTGAAGCATAGTGGCACTTGCTCTGCACAATCCTCCCTGGTTTGATGTGAGGCAAACGACGCGTTTTACTACATGTTTCAATATTTTGATATACGTACGAGAAATAAAGTTAATCTTACCTTCTTTATTTTTAACTTCTGCAGTTTTGATGAAGATCCAGAGACCTTGAAACTTGTTTCTGTCTCTGCTTCCTGACCTGCCGAGTCCTTCCAGAAGTTTCTGTTTTACTCATACTACCAATATCTGAAGTAGTTACTTTTGGATTTCAGTAATTATTGTGGTAAGATGAATGTGGATTGAAGTCAGTGTGTCATTGGGAGAGTGATTAAAATATTGGCAAGAGAGTTTGGATCAGAGTCCAGAATTTTGTAGACAAATGCAAGCACATTGTTATCGTGAATATGATATTTTCCACTGTTGGCTGTGGACAACTAATCTTATCCTGTGATTATAAACTGACAGCAGACCCTTTGAACAAACTGGAAACTATTTATTTAATTAAGAGTGGAATCTGTACAGCAAATCCATTTAATATGGAATATTCTAGACCATCTCCAAAGCAAATGCAATACATTGCCGGTGAAGTCCAGTCTAATAATTATTTTCTGCTCTTCACTATTCACAGTATTTCACCAATTTTTTTCCATATTTTTCTAATTAAGTAAATCTACTTAATATTATACATTGGGCACCATGGTAACGCAGTGGTTAGCACAACGCTATTACAGCTTAGGCTGTGAAAGTTCAGAGTTCATTCCAGCATTGTCCACTGGAGATTTTATGCTTTCCCTGTGACTGGATGGTCTGGTTTTCTCCCACAGTCCAAAGGTGCACCAATTAGTAGGTTAATTGGTCATTGTAAATTGTTCTGAGATTAAGCTAGGGCTCAATAGGTGGGTTCCTGGCCAGTGCAGTTCGTTGGGCCGGAAAGGCCTTTTCCACTCAGTATCTCTAAAAGAAATTGACTCAAACAATAATGATTGTGACCAAAGTAAAGCCTCTGGAACAGACAATATCCTTGCAGAAGGTTTAAAACTCAGTGGAGAGGAATAGAAATTTGCAGTCTCCACTACTGTACACGTGTAGGAAGAGAAGGCCATATCAGGAAAAGGTGTGGATGCCATCATAATGACCATCTTCAAGAAAGGAGACTTACTTGACTGTGGTAAATACAGAGAGATCACCCCGCTCTCTGCTGCAAGGAAAGTCATTGTGTGTTCCCTCCATGAGAAGGTACAAGTGGACATTATCTTGTACCATTCTAAGTAGCTTATCAAAGCATGACCATTATAGACCTTACACAAGCCTTCTAAAGCTCAGAGGCTCTGTAGAACATCCATTTCAAATTTAGCTGCCCACAGAGATCCAGCTCCATTCGACACCAGCTGCACGATGTTATGAAAGATGGAATACCAAGCAGAGTGTCCATGGAGATGCAATATCACTGAAAACTGAGGTTGAGCAAAGCCGCATCATCACTCCACAGTTCTTCCCGTTCTCTCTCATCACAACATCTGAAAAGCTGCCTACCCAAGTGGAACTAACCTACATACTGTTTGGGAAATTTTTCCGCCTCCACTCCAGTGCCAAGGTCACTCCAGACTCAGCCACTGGCCTGTAGCTTGCACATTCAGAAGCTGAAGTCAGAACCATAATTGTCACTTTCAATGAAGCATGCAAGCTTACACTTAACATGTGAAGAACAAGTATCCTCTTCCAACCTCCCCAATGCAGAACATCATCCCTTGACACAAACAGAAAACATTGTCTACCTTCCTTAACATGTGAGCCAGCCATCAGCGTATGCAGATATAGAACATGTAAATAGAACTGTCAGTACCTCCAGTTGAACTCTGTCTTTTTGTGTGTTTTCCCCCTGACCATCATTCTGTGGTTTTGTGTTGCCATGTGCTCCTGTCCCCGTTCCTGCTCTACTCCGGCCCCTGTATCACTGAGTACTCCACCTCTCACCTGTTTCTCATTATTACCTGTTTTGCTGCACTTCTGTCTCATTGTGCTCCACCTATCATCTGCCTCTCTGTTTATTGCGCAGTGTGTTTCAGTCTTGTGTTTTCACCTGTTTGTTGCCAGATTGTGCCAATGAGTTTTCCTGAGCCTTTGTAGCATTTGTATCTGAACTCTGTCCATTTGAATATCGACTCTGGCTGTTTCCCGATTCTGCTTTTTGGATTTCTCTGGAATTTTTGATCTCCACCTGAGCTTCGACTTTGTTGCACCCCCCCCACCCCCTGGGATTTGCTACTCAGTAAGTATCACGGTGTACACAGTACATGGTCTGCGATTGGGTCCCTGCTTCAGTGGCCTGACAAGAACATAGAAATTTACAGCACATTACAGGCCCTTCGGCCCACAATGTTGGGCCGACTATGTAAACCGCTCTAGAATTTCCCTAGTGCATAGCCCCCTACTTTTCTAAGCTCCATGTACCTATCTAAGAGTCTCTTAAAAGACCCCGTTGTATCTGCTTCCACCACACCTCTGGCAGTGCATTCCACGCACCCACCACTCTCAGTGTGAAAAACTTGCCCCTGACATCCCCTTGGTATCTATTTCCAAGCACCTTAAAACAATGCCTCCTTGTGTTAGCCATTTCAGCCCTGGGAAAAAGCCTCTGACTATACACATGATCAATGCCTCTCATCATCTTATACACCTCTATCAGGGCACTTCTCATCCTCCATCGCTCCAAGGAGAAAAGGCCAAGTTCTAAAAGACCTATTCTCATAAGGTATGCCCTCCAATCCAGGCAACATTCCTGTAAATCTCCTCTGCACTCTCTCTATAGTATCCACATCCTTCCTGTAGTGAGGTGACTGGAACTGTGTCCTACCAATGTCCTGCTGTAACCTCTGATCACCCTCCAGACTATCCACAATACTGACAACCTTTGTATCATCAACAAACATACTAACCCACCCTTCTACTTCTTCATCCAGATCAGTTATAAAAATCACAAAGAGGAGGGGTCCTAGGACAGATCCCTGCAGAACACCACTGGTCACGGACCTCCATGCAGAATATGAACCATCTACAACCACCCTTTGCCTTCTGTGGGCAAACCAATTCTAGATCCACAAAGCAAGGTCTCCTTGGATCCCATGCCTCCTTACTTTCTCAAGGAGCCTTGCATGGGGATCCTTTTGAAGTGCCTTACTGAAATCCATACACATTCCATCCACTGCTCTACCTTCATCAATGTGTTTCATTAAATCCTCAAAGAATTCAATCAGGCTCGTAAGGCATGACCTGCCTTTGACAAAGCAAATGTCACTGATGAAATTCTCCGCTGCCTCTAGTGTGCCAGCACAGATATTGGCTTTTTGAGGGAAAGGATGTTCAAAGATCGATCGCAAACACAAAGTTTATGAGATTAAAGACCAGCTTTATTTGTCTCACGTACATCAAAACATACGGTGAAATGTGCCGCTTGGATCGATGTCCAGCACAGTCCGAGGATGAACGTAGCATGCCCGCAACTTACTCACCCTTTGGAATGTTTGAGGAAAGCAGAGTGCCTGGAAGAATCCCACATGGTCATGAGTGTATGTACAAACACCTTGCAGACAGTGGTGGCAATTGAACCCCTACCTTATGGCTGATACTGTAAGGTGTTACTCTAACCACTATGCCACTGCGCTGCCCACAGCTGGTCTACCTGGTAGCTGTTTCTCCCGCAATCTTGTATGCTTCAGAGACACAAACTGCCGAAAGTGCCTCTGAGTTCCTATCAATGCGATCTTCACAACTTCCTCTGCAGGAATGAAACAACTCTAGCACCAAGTCACAGTCCCACATCCCCCAGCACTGAGGCTCCACATACGTCCAGTTGGCTCTGATGTGGAGGCAACAGCAATCCTTTTCGTAGCTCTGGGATCCTAAAACATCTACCAGAGGTGCATGGGGCTCAGCAGATACGTCAGAAAGAGTGTAGCGTTGCCCAGACTGGTCAGCACCCTTGAAGCAGCTCCTACCCCGCTCATGGCAGTGTCTACAAAGCTTGTACTGACCTCAACAGCCGCCATAGAAGCAAATCACTCTTGATGGCCTTAGAAGAAATACATTGAAAATTAATTTCCATTTCAAAGTGATAGGATTGTGCAATTAATATCTCAAAGGTTAGTTGTGACTTTATATCGGCATTTTTTTTTTACTTAATTCTTTTGCCCTTGGTGTTTTTTTCTTTTCAGCAGAATTCTGAGGACAGATTCATGTCCATAAATCGTGAAGTAAGGAATGAAGAGTGGACTTAATGTGTTCTCTGGCAAAGATCCTGGATCTTCTATGTATTAGAAAAGTTTCTTATTTTGATGAAGAATAACAGTTAATTCTTATAATGCATTTTATTGCTTTATTTTTTTGGTCAAGTCTATTAATTAATTTTTTTCCCATTTGGCAATTGAAATAGGATTCAACTTTTGAGTAAGAGAGTCCTGCAATCAAAACAGAACTTCATCCCACTGGTCCATGACAGCTAAAATTCCCATCTAAGGTAGTCCCATTTGCCTGATTGGGCCCACGATCCTCTAAAACTTTCCTACCCACTTGCATCATACACCAGGATGCTCGCTGCAGTTACCTGATAAGATAACCGTAGTCTTTGGTCAGGGACAGATGTCATCAGGTGGTGCCCAACCTTCATTGAATGTTTCGACTCTTAACCACTACACTCTCCAGCTGGCAGGTCAGCAGTGGTGACCAAGTAGTCACTTCCCATCCAAAGACCTTTTAAATGTTGTTAATGTACCTACCTCTACCACCTCCTCTGGCAGCTCATTATACTGACAACCCTCTGGATGAGAAAGCTGTCCTTCTGTTTCATATTAAATTTCTCTCCTCTCATATTAAACCTTAGCCCTCTTGTTCTTGATTCACCAGCCCCAGAAGAAAGACTGTGCATTCTTCCCATCTACAGTATGCCACCCATAATTTTATGCACCCCTGTAAGATCATTTCTCACTTTCCCATGTTTCAGTGAATAAAATACCAATCTGCTCTACCCCTCTCCATAGCTCAGACCCTGTCCAGTCAATATCCTTGTAAATCTTTCTGAAATCAATGCCTCTCTTTTTCTTGTTCTTCTTGTGAGTTCCTTTCTCAAGGTAGTTTCTTTATAAAGGTGGTAGTGTTGGGAAGAACATAGGATTCTGCTCGATGGGTAGAGGTGAAGGAATAAGAAGTGGTAATGATTCTGTTGCAATAGGAGCATTCCTCATTGCTGTAATGATTAATAGACAGTTCCAAAAATTCATTTGCCAAGTTAAGTTTCATCTCATCTCACTACACATTTTAGAATCTTACAGTTTAATGAAATACTACATTATAAGGAATGATTGCTCGTTTAATATCTATCCTAAGTCATATCTCCACACTTTTCATTCTGACCTACGTTGGCGATGAAATTAAATTCATAAAATTTAACACATTGTTTCCACGGAGACCCTGTAATTTCTAGCTTTAGTTACAATAAAAGGGCTTGGATATAACAATTGAAAGGTGCTGCATTGCATTTTGAAGTGTAGTTTTAACCTGAGAGTGTTCGAGGTTATTTGATTTAATTATTTATATTCATAAAACCATCAGACATAGGAGCAGAATTAGGCCATTTGGCCCATCGAGTCTGCTCTGCCATTCAATCAGGGCTGATCCTTTTTCCTCTCCTCAACCCCACTCCCAGCTTTCTCCTCATAACCTTTGATGCTGTGTCCAATCAAGAACCTGCCAACCTCTACCTTAAATACACCCAATGACCTGGCCTCCACAGCTGCCTGTGATAACAAATAACAACGGACTCTCCCACAATGAGAAACATCCTTTCCACATCTACTCTACTTGGGCCTTTCAACATTCAAAAGGTTTCAATGAGATTCCCCCTCATCCTTCTAAATTCCAGTGAGTACAGGCACAAAGTCATCAAGCATGGCTTGCATGATTACACTTTCATTCCTGGAATCATCCTTATGAACTTCCTCTAAACCCTCTCCAATTTCAGCACATCTTTTCTTAGATGAGGAGCCCAAAACTGTTCACTATACTCATGGTGTGGCCTCACCAGTGCCTTATAAAGCCTCAGCAACACATCCTTACTTTTGTATTCTAGACCTCTTGAAATGAATGCTAACATGGCATTTGTCTTCTTACCACTGACTCTACCTGCAAGTTAGCCATTAGAGTGTTCTGTACAAGCTCTCCAAAGTCCCTTTGTATCTCAGATTTTTGAATTTTTTCTCGCGTTTAGAAAATAGTCTGCACATCTATCTTTACTACCAAAGTTCATGACAATGCATTTTCCAACATTGTATTTCACTGGCTACTTTCTTGCCCATTCTCCTAATCTGTCTAAGTCCTTCTGCAGCCTACCTGTTTCCTCAACACTACCTGCCCCTCCACCAATCTTTATATCATCTGCAAACTTGGCAACAAAGACATCTAAATTATTGATATACAGCATAAAAAGAAGTTGCCCCAACACCAACCCTTGCGGGTCACCACTAGTCACTGGCAGCCAACCAGAAAAGGATCCTTTTATTCCCACTCGCTGCCTCCTACCAATCAGCCAATGCTCTAACCATGTTAGTAGCTTTCCTGTAATACCATGGGCTCTTAACTTGTCAAGCAGCCTCATGTGTGACACCTTGTCAAAGGCCTTCTGAAGGTCCAAACGTACAACATCCACTGCGTCCCCTTTATCTATCCTATTTGTAATCTCCTCAAAAGATTCCAACAGGTTTGTCAGGCAAAATTTTTCTTTAAGGAAAACATGCTGACTTTGTCCTGTGTCACCAAGCACTCCATACCCTCAACCTTAACAATTGACTCCATCATCTTCCATACCACTGTGGTCAGGCTAACTGGTCTCCCATTTCCTTTCTGCTGCCTTCCTCCTTTCTTGAAGAGTGGAGTGACATTTGCAATTTTCCAGTCCTCTGGCACCTTGCCAGAGTCCAAAGATTTTTGCAAGATCTGAGAAATAGAACGATATTTTTCTAGGAGTAAGGTAGACAAATGGGAGGTGGATGATTTGGGAATAAGCAGCAGCTTAGATCTATTGGGCTGATTGGTCAATTACTCAAATGTAAAATGTTATTTTGTATGTATTTTATGTTGCATAACTGTTCTAGTGAAACAAAGATGGAGGAGGTTGTCAGAAGCCAACAGGGCTAATTTAGGGAAAGTCCAGACCCACCTTGAAAGTTCATCAATATGAAGCATTTCTCTTCTCTCTTACTGCAGATTCTCCCTAACCTGCTGAGTACAAAGGCAATTTTAAAATGACTGGAGGAACGTATGGGGAGGTGGGAAAGGTTGTCGGAGGCAGGTTTTATTTTTACACAGAGAATGGTGGGTGCATGGAATTCTCAGCCAAGAATGGTAGAAAAGGCAGAAATATTAGAGCTGTGATTTTCCAACGGGGCAGTTACATGTCCTAAGGGGTCATTAGGGGAAATAGAAACCGTCAGGGTTATTCAAGGTTCTTTGAGGGACAGTAAGTAGCACCCTAACTTGAGGCATGAGATCTGACTGACTGTTAGTGGAGCAGGTACTTCCAAAAACAAAAAGGATGAGGCTGTGGAACACAGGAAGAGCCATAGCTCTGCAGGCTGTGAGCACTCGTCGGCACGTGTCTGAAACTCAGCAATCTCACAACGTTCTCAAAATGGATATCAGTAGTTTATAACCAGTTCCTCTGCGTGATAATTTGGTAGCTCATCATGTTGACAAAATGAGTGAAGACATTGAGCATCAGCTGTGCACTAAGCTATAAAAAGCAGAACTTGGGATGTGACTGGATGAGTCAAATGTGCGGGACAACGAGGAGGGTCTCGGCCCAAAACATCAACTGTTCTTTTCTCTATAGATGCTGACTGGCCTGCTGAGTTCCTCCAGCTTTTTGTGTATGTTGCTTGGATTTCCAGCATCTGCAGATTTTCTCTTGTTCATCAGTTTTTCTCATGTTAGCATATGGTAGACATGTTTTTACTCCATGGGGTTGCCGGAAAGTATGATATGCTTAAGAGGGGCATTGGTAAGTTAGGGGGGAATTGGACTAAAAAAAATTGGGAAACCCTGTATTAAGGTAATTTAAGAGACTCTTAGAGCCACATGGATGACAAAAAATGGAGAACTACATGAGAGGGGAGAGTTAGATTGATCTTGGAATAGGTTAACGGGCCTGTACTGTGCTGTACTGTTCTATGTCCTGCTTCCAGCATTTCCATCTTTTGATCAGGCCCATATTTTTGCTTAACTCAACATAATATTTCTCACTGAACTGATAGAGATACATTTCTCCCAAAAACACCCCTCATCAGCTTCCCACAAGTGCTGGGAGAACCTCCCAGACCAGGAAATCTCCAACCTCAGGTTTTGCCCAGGTGTTTTTTTTTGTGCTGATGCACGTGTTTTGGAAATGACCCACAATGTAAGCTTAAAGATGACAGGTGACTTGAACAGACTCATTTCTACCTGGGGTTTTATTGCATGATTCAAATGAAGCATAAACTGAGCTTTAATCTGCTGCATAAAAGTGAACTTCTTGTGATCGGCACAACAAACGTTGTGAATCGTAATGCTGCTTATGAGAGTGTAAATCTGAATATCCTTTGAAACTAGCATTAGAATCAGTGATCTATCACTGAAATATTTATCACAAGGTGTTAGTGATCCTACATATTTATATGTAATCAAAGAACAAAATGTGATATGGATATGACAAACATGAAAAAATCTGCAGATGCTGGAAATCCAAATCAACACACACGAAATGCTGGAGGAACTCAGCAGGTCAGGCAGCATCTACGGAAAAGTCTAAACAGTTGACATTTCAGACCAAGACCCTGTCTATCACCCTGTCTACTCTTTTCCATAGATGCTGCCTGGCCTGCTGAGTTCCTCTAATATTTTGTGGTAAAGTGGATATGTGCGGGTGTGGTAGTTTTAACTCAAAAAGATAGAATCAACAATTCTGAAGGGTTGCCTTCCTTCACAGGAATAACCAGAGAGGAGAAAGAGAGTAGGCACTTATTCCTAAATCTCTTCTGAAATATTTGGATTGTAAGGTTAGAGAGCTGTTGATACTTGGGATTCAATCATGTTATGGAACATTAAACTCCCTGTTTGTGCATTGGCCAAATGAGCAGCTTCATTCAGTCTGATGATATTAAGCCGTTCAAATAAACACAATAGGATTTTCCATCCAGCAGAAAAATACTATACCTCTTAAGAAATGAGATAAGAGAGTTCTTAAGTGGCTATTTGACACCAATGAGCCGTCTAGATGCTCCAGATTAAAGAATGTCTTAGATCTGACAGACAATTATAGACGGTTGAGTTTTCTTTTTCAGTGAAAGCCATACTCCAGCGCATCCTTAACATGTATAATTCTGTCAATCCAAGGAATGACATCAACATGCCAATTGCCTGTCTTAATAATTAATTTATAACCAAATGACAGAATTGTAATGTCTTACCAGTAGATAGAGCTCATTGTCTTTGTGAACAATTATTCATGTTTTGGAAATGAATTCTTTTGTCTGATTTCTATTACTTATTCAACCAAGTATGTACCATAGTTAAAGCTCATCATTGTCCAACAAAGTATTGGATTATTACTGTTCAAAATGTGCTGATAACAGAGGAGTCACATGTAACAAACACTTTGGACTTGTGAATAGTATCGTGTTACTGAAATAAGGAAAACTGCAGCAGCATTTCAAACTTGCAGAATAATTATGTTCAATTAACTAACAGCCCATCAGGCAACAGCCCAACTCAGTGTTGTGCAAAAATAGAATAAAGGGAAGTCAAGATAATTGATTCTTCCTGGAACTTCTACTCCCACACAGTCTTACACTGATTCTTTTCAAGAGTGGTTAGGGCATTATTGAACAGGTAATCACATTTCTGTAAGTTGAGAACAAAATGCACCTGGTGTATTACATTTTCTATTCAATGCTTCTCTGACTCAGTTCAAAGTCCCCTGATGCCAGCCTGTCATACAATTCCTTGCTTCTTTCATCAATAAAGCAAGCTATAGTTCAGGGAGAGCAGTGTTCAGTGTGGCCACGTGTATATCAGCCACCCATTTTAATTCCACTTTCCATTCCCATTCCAACATGTCCATCCATGGCCTCCTCTACTGTTGCAATGAGGCCACACTCAGGTTGGAGGAGCAACACCTTATATTCCGTCTGGGTAGTCTCCAACCCGATGGGATGAACATCGATTTCTCGAACTTCCAGTAATGCCCCCCTTCACCATTCCCCTTTTTCATCTCTCACTTTATCTGCTTGCCTGCCCATTGCCTCCCACTAGTGCCCCTTCCCCTTTCTTTCTTCCTTGGCCTTCTGTCCTGTCCTATTAGATGCCCCCTTCTCCAGCCCCGTATCTCTTTCACCAATCAACTTCCCAGCTCTTTACTTCACCCCTCCCCCTGCCCAGTTTCACCACTCACCTTGTGCTTCTCCCTCCCCTCCCCTTACCGTCGACTCCTCATGTCTTTTTCTCCAGTCCTGCTGAAGGGTCTCAGCCCAAAACATCAACTGTGCTTTTTTCCATAGATGCTGCCGGGCCTGCTGAGCTCCTTCGGCATTTTGTGTGTGTTGCTCGGATTTCCAGCTTTTCCCTTGTTGTTATTTCAGAGGGTTGTGGGTTGAAAATCCCTGACTGGAGTTTAAAGGTAGTTAGGCTCAGCTGCCATCAAACTCACAGAAGAAACCTGGTGTCTCTCAGACCTGATTCTTACCCGGTTTGGAAAGTACTCGTCACTGGAAAGCTCCTATCTGCTTCTGCGCCTGAAGATCACAGCATAGCGGCCTTGAGCGAATTGGATGTCAGACCTCGATAAATCTGCTGTCCTGCTCACTCCACCAAGTCCAGAGGAGGATCATAAATGTCCTGAGTCGAGGGTGGGATACATTTCAGCTTTATGCCAGCCATGGATGGCGTATGTGGCGGGAATCCAGCTGCCCAGGACTGAAAATATGAGTACAGGTTAAGGAGGTTTAAGTTTGGATTATTTTCCTTATTTCAATTAATGTTATTACTTTAATGAATTCATATATTTAAAATATATTTTAATTATTTCCAATAATTTCAGATTGTTTTAAATTATACCTATTATTCAAGAATATCAGAGGCATTTGGAAAGAGTTGAGAGGAAAGGCCTTCAGGGCAGTCTGGGGTGAGACCTGATGCCTGAGGGCTTTTCAACCTTCATGGAACAGTGATAGTAGAGAGACCTGGAGCTTCTATTAGATGCTTGCTACTGCAACTAGTGTGTTGGCACGTGGCCAAGTGGTTCGTCTAGTGATCTGAAGGACGCTAGTTCGAGCCTTGGCTGAGGCTGCGTGTGTGTGTCCTTGAGCAAGGTACTTAACCACACATTGCTCTGCCCTTGGACAACATCAGTGGCGTGGAGAGGGGAGACTTGCAGCTTGGGCAACTGCTGGTCTTCATAAAAAAACCTTTCCGAGGCGTAAATCCATGGTCTATCGAGACTAACGGAGGCCTACACACTGCAACTAGTCCAGCTGCAGGGATTAGTGGTGAGGGGAGGGTAAAAATGAGGGCAGTTCCGAGCACCAGCGAAAACCACAAGACCACAACACAAGAGATTCCGCTGATGCTAGAAATCTTGAGCAACGCACGCAATATGCTGAAGTAACTCAGCAAGTCAGGCAGCGAGTATGGAGAGGAATAAACAGTCGATGTTTTGGGCCGAGACCCATCATCGGGACCATTTGAAACAGATATTTTGATAAAGCTTAAAGATAAATAAAGATACAGATAAACATAAAGATAATGATTACCTTTGTCACACGTACACAGAAGTGTCAAAACTTACAGTTTACAATGACCAACAGACTCTGAGGACATGCTGGGGACAGCCTACAAGTGTCACCTTGCTTCCAGCACCAACATAGCATGCCCACAACTCACTAACCCTAACCTGTACATAAAACAGCACAGTACAGGATCAGGCCTTTTGGATTATAATACTGTGCCGAACCAAATAAATTAGTAATCAAATGGCCAGCAAAGCTAATCCCTTAGGTCTG
Source organism: Hypanus sabinus (assembly GCF_030144855.1). Taxonomy (NCBI): domain Eukaryota; kingdom Metazoa; phylum Chordata; class Chondrichthyes; order Myliobatiformes; family Dasyatidae; genus Hypanus; species Hypanus sabinus. The sequence goes on along the minus strand of NC_082710.1, from coordinate 24,549,031 downwards.
CACAATGTCCATATCCTTCCATTTTTCATCATATTCAGCTTAACATCTCTTAAATGTCCCTAATGTATCTGCCTCTACCACCACCCCAGGCAGTGCATTCCAGGCAAGTGTGAAAAGCTTGCTCCTCTCGTCTGAAATGCAAGCCCCCTGGTATTGGACATTTCAACCCTGAGAGAAAGGACCCATCTGTCTACTCTATCCATGCCTCTCATAATCTTTTAAACCTTTATCAGATCACCCTCACCCTCTGCTGCTCCAGAGAAGACAACCCAAGTTTGTCCAACTTTTCGTAATGGCACATGCCCTCCTGGTAAATCCAGGCAGCATCTTGATAAATCGCTTCTGCACCCGTCGCAAAGCTTCAACATCCTTCTATAATGAGGCCACCAGAATTGTTTGCAATACTCCAGAAGCAACCTAACTAATAAAGCTACAAAATAATTTCCTGACCTTTAAAATCAATGCCTTGACTAATAAAGGCAGGCTTGTTACCCTATCAACTTGGACCCCAAGATCCCTCTGCTCATCAGCACTGTTAAGGTCTTGAACTGTCTCTTTATATTTGACCTACCAAGGTGCAACACTTTGCATTTGGCTGGGTTAAACTCCATCTGCCTTTTCTGCACCTGTGCATGCAACTGATCTATGTCCCACTGTATTCTTTGCCAGTATTCTACCAATTTTCATATCATCTGAAAACTCACTAACCTATCCGTCTACATTTTCATCCAGGTGGTCCCAGTACAGTTGAAAGCCTCCAGCTAGAATAAGTCCCTTCAACCACCATCCTCTGATTTGTATAAGCAAGCCAGTTCTGAATCCAAATGACCAATTCACCATGGATCCCATTTATCTTAATGTTCTGGATGATCCTCCCATCAAGGACCTTGTCAAACTCCTTATTAAAATCTGTATAGACTCGTCAAAAAAGCCAATCAAGTTAGTAAGACATGATTTGCCCCACACACAGCCATGCTAGCTCTCTCTAATTAGGCCATGGTTTTCTAAATGTTCACAAATCCTATCCCTAAGAATTTTCTCCAGTAACTTTCCTACAACTGACATGAGACTCAGTGGTCTATCATTTCCAGGATTATCCCTGGTTCCCTTCTTGAATAATGGAACAACATAACCTACTCACCAGTCCTCTGGCTCCGGGACATCTTTGAAATATGGGAAGAAACCAAAGCACCCAGTGGAAACCCATACAGTCACAGGGAGAATGTACAAACTCCTTATAGACAGTGGCAGGAATTGAACACAGGTCACTGGCACTGTAAAGTGCAACGCTAGCTGCTACATTACCGTGTGGTCCCATTTTAGTTACATAAATAGAATGAACTTCCTGCTCTTCTTCAAATTGTTACACAGAATAATTATATACATCTGATGTCTATATCCACTGTTATTCCTATGATAAAATGGCCGTGCGCTACTGGCTGAGATCATGTGCTTTGGTGACCTGAGCTCACAATCTTCTTACTCAGAGTTTACAGTGCTACCTACTACATCACAACTGACACCTAAACACTGCACATCACTTTTCACTGAGAGGCTGAGCCTAATTTCTTCATCTTACGTGAACTATCTGCCCATTATCTTACTGGAGTTTCCTGGGTCTTGCCATGTTCAATTTGATTGCTGGTCTTCCTGAATTAATAACGTGACCAGACTTCAATAGCACTTCATTGGCTGTAAGGAACCTTTGGGTCAAGAGATAGTAGGGAAATGAAAAAAAGGAGGAAAAATAGAAATGAACTGATTATATAAAGGAATACACAGTCCATTGATCTGCAATCATCTTCTGATGAGAATGATCACAATTGAAATGAGAGGGATAAACTATTCAACACAACTAGTCAAATCCACGTTAGAATTGTACAGGTTCCTATTTCCGTTCTCCTCCTCCTGCACAATCCCCTTTTTATTCTTCTCTTGCTTGTAATCTCACTGTAAATGCATCAAAAGATGAATGATTACAGATTGTATTATTAAAGCACTGTTCAATTGACCTGGCTTTAAAGCACTGCAAGAGTTTTATCCACTGAAGTGCCAAAAACATAACAAAAGGTTGAGACTGATTTCTTTACACTTAAGTAAAAGTCAATTGTATTACAGCTTCCATTACTGCCACGTTACATTTTCAAGCATGAAAATTTAGTATTTGCAAATAGTTATAAATTTTCTTTGGAACATTTGCATTAATTTTTAAATAAGAGAAAATCTGCAGATGCTGGAAATCCATAGGAATACAGCCAAAATGCTGGAGGAACTCAGCAGGCCAGGCAGCATCTATGGAAATGAATAAGGTGATAGGTGAAGCCAGGTGGTTTGGAAAGATTAAGGACAGGAGAAGAAGGAATCTAATAGGAGAGAAGAATGAACAAAAGGAGAAAGAGAAGAAGGAGGGGACCCAGGGGGAAGTGATAGGCAGGTGAAAAGAGGTAAGAGGCAGAGTGGAGAATAGAGGAAGAGGAAGGGAAGATTTTTTACTGGAAGGAGAAATTGCTATTTGTGCCACCTGGCTGGAGACTACACTGGTTGCTCCTCCATCTTGGCACAAGAGGAGGCCACGTCAGAACGGAAACAGGAATCAGAATTAAAATGTTTGGCCACCAGGAAGTTCCACTTTTGACGGATGGATTGAAGGGCGTTTGACAAAGTGGTCCCTCAATTTACAACGGATTTCACCAATGTAGGCGAGGCTGCATCGGGAGCATTAGACACAATAGATGAACCCAGCAGATTTGCATGTGAGGTGCTTCAAAGTATTAATAATTTAATTACAATTAACTGTTAATTAATTAATTATTAATACTTAATTTAAGGTGTTAATACGTTAAATTAAATATTTTTTTAATTATTGACTTTACTTTCTATTTTTCTTCTTCCAAAATCTTCAATAATCAACTATTTTAAGATGTATATGCTGTTTTAGATTCCCTGCATCCCAGTGAAATTTATTTATGTTACTTTCTCTGAGCTATCCTTCATCTTATTTAACTCAAACCAAAGAATTATCAAGATGATTAAGTCAAACAAGGAAAGAGTTAAATCCAATGCTTGAATCATTATTTATCAGTGAATATCTATAATACTAACAATATTAACTTGAAAAATAATATATATATATATATAAATGAAAATGTGCAAAGGTTATTTTAACAAAGATAGCAATACCAGGCCTGAAATAGTTACAATTACACCCAACAGAGTAATAACTATGTCCTATTTTGACACTACCTAAATCTCCCTCAGTCAATTATCCAGGTTCATTAAGTATAACTCATCCAACCATCACTCTATCACTCTCCATCTAAGTGCAGCAACACCCATCTCATTTCTGTTGCTATCTGCAGAGTACAATATCAGCAGAGCTCTGGACCATATTCCATTGCTCGATTATACTGCATCTATCTGAGATTTTATATTTATTTCTTACCCTATAGTTACTATGGAGAGATTATTTTTACTTTTCATAGATTTACGTAATCTCCCTTTGAATTTACCCATTCAATCGCCAAGAAGTCTTGCAGCTGCTACAGTTACAATAAAGAGCAATCTCTTTCCTGAAAGCACATTGATATCTCAAGGATAAACAAAAATACCTTCTTGCTATTAAATATTCTCAGGTATTGTCACATAACTGGTGGGTTGATTGGGCTGATCCAATTATTTGATGAATGGACATTATCATATCATATCATATCATAGACACCAACACACTGACTGTGACTTTGACTGTATTTTTCCACAGATGATTCTTGACTTGTGTTTTCCCAGCATTTTCTGATTACATTATCGTATACTGATTGTTGGCAATCCCTCTTCATTATGAATAGATGTTTTTAAGAGTACCCTTAAATTGTTTCCTCTGTCCGTCTGTTAATCTCTTTCCGTGACAGACTCCATGATGGATGCCCAATCATTGTGTCCTGATATAAGTCTAATCTCACAATAGTCCAGCCAAGACCATTGATACGTCAATGTTCCAAAACCAAATACAGTTTGATGCGCAGTACAGCATCAAAGTTGCAATGCATTTCAAATGCTTCATTACTTATTAGTTACTTATTAGCCACTCAGCCTTATGTGTTCATGCCACCTCCCAGCAGGGCAATCCAATCAGTAGCACTCTCTTTCTCTTTTCCCCTTTGTCCTTGTAAATTGTTCTCTCTCCCATGCCCATTAAATCACCCACGGTCCTTTTGCCATTTACTTACATTGAGGGGTAATTTACAGTTGACATTTAACCTACATTCCAACAAGGAGCCTGTACCTTCTCTCTGCGACTGTGCGGGTTTCCTCTAGATGCTCCGGTTTCCCTCCCACGTTCCAAAGATGTACTGGTTAGCAGCTTAATTGGTCACATGGGTGTTATAGGATGATGTGGAGTCAGTTACCACGCTGTATCTCTCAATTAAAATTAAAATAATGGAATTCAGTGGATCAAGCAGCACCTGTGGGTACATCTGTACACATACCATTATCCTAGTATCAAGCTATAGGTGCGACATGATGCCAGCCAACCGTATACATAATTCTCTTTGCTCGGACCATCTCCTTAATCCTATTGTGTTAAGAGTGGACGGGTTATCAAGTGCATTGCATCAGGGCGGAAACACTAACAGTTCCTCTCCCCTAACTGATGTGCTTTGACCTCCAGCAGTTCCGTTTGTTTTACGTCAGGTTTCGGCATCTGTTGTCTCCAGTGTTTCCGGCGCTGAAATACATAGAAAGCTTCAGTTTAGGTACAACCCCAATTGCGAGAATAAATCTCTCCAGAGCAGCTCTTTACTCATATCTATTTAATGAATAATTGTCATTAGTCTCAAAGATTTGTGCTACCGCTCTGTAAATCTAACCTTCACTTCTAAATCAATGTTCCCTGATTCTCTCTGTTATAATGATAGAAACAGTTAGGTTGGTCCTACCGAAGGGTTTGGCCCAAAATGTTGATCGTATCTGAGTCCCGCTGAGGGGTTTCAGCCTGAAACATCGACAGTACTCTTTTCCTAGATGCTGCCTGACCTGCTGAGTTCCTCCAGCATTTTTTGTGTGTTGCTCAGTTTTCCAGCATCTGCAGATTTTCTCTTGTTTGAGGTTAGTTTCTCAGAGAGGCATGTCAGTGACTCAATACATTGTGATGCTCTCTTACTCACATTCACTCTTTCACATTCTGATGTTTTGAAATGTTAGCTCCCTGCCAGAGATCCATTCTTTGGTATAAATTGGCCAGATATTTCCACATATTTGTTAGCTCACATTTGTACACGGGCCATTATCCCAGTATCAAGCTACATGTGTGATGTGACACCAGCCAGCTCTATCACTTTAAAGTGATCTTACATAATTACCGTTGGTCAGCTCTTCTCCTTAATGCTATTGTGTTAAGAGCAGACAGGTGATCAAATGCATTTCTCTTCAAATAAAATGTCCATAGGCAAGGGCTTTGTAATATGTATCCTTACTGACACTCTCCTTAATTCTTTTAGAATGTAATTATGTGTGGATCCAAAGATCTTTCAGTCTACCAGTTAATTCATTTGGCAATATAATTTTCAAGCCTTTATTTTAACCCTGACCACACTATTTACTTTCCTTGGAGCTCTGGAGGCAGTTTACTACCTATTACAGAAATCTAATAGCCCTTTCATTAATCAGCATTGGAGTTAGCATATGAATGAATTCCTTGTTTCTCAAGCTCCTTTTGAATTGTTTACTTTGAACATTTTGTACTGTATTCACAAAGCCTGCTGGTAGATCAAATTTTGGTCAAGTCTATACACACTCCTCCCAATAAAACACTGCTCCTCCTCACCTCAGTATTCTAGTGTTCATGAAACTGCAGCTTGCCCTGGCCTATCAGACCCCCAAAGCTCAGCGTTCATCACTTCAGCCATTTACATGCACATCCGTAAGGACCTACTGTAATTACACAGGGGCCAATTATAATAGGTTCTCCTCCACTGCCCCAGCACAGAGGCTTGTCACAAAATACCCTGCAAAATATCCAAAAAAGAAGTTAGAAGAAAAAATCTCCAGATGCTGAGTCCTGCTGAAGGGTTTCGACCTAAAACGTCGACTATATCCTTTCCTTAGATGCTGCGTGGCTTGCTGAGTTCCTCCGGCATTATGTATGTGTTGATCCAAAAAGAGTGTTATCCTTATTATTAGTCACTCTTTATAACTCTCATGCAGTTGGTTGACACAATGGTAGGGATTATTGCATTTTCCAAATATTGTTGGGAAGTGCATGCAACTTCAGCTCCTGACTGACCAGGTCGCGGGGTTGGAGGCGCTCAGGGTCTTCCGGGTGGCTGAAGATGTTACAGATGAGACTTTTGATGAGCTGGTAGCACCTAGAGTTCAGGCCTCACACAGTAGATGGGTGACCACCAGGAGAGGTAAGGGGATTGAGCAGTCAGTGCAGGGTCCCCTGTGACCATTCCCCTCAGCACCACATATACCCCTTTGGATACTGCTGGTGGGGGGGAGGGGAATTACCACCGGGGCACAGCACCAACAGCCAGGCTACCTGTGGCTGACTCTGAGAGTCAGCAGGGAAGGGTAAAGTCAGCAGAGCGGTGGTGATAGGGTACTTGATAGTTAGGGGGCAGATAGAATATTCTGTGGCTGCAAAAGAGACACCACGATGGTGTCTCTCACACACACATACACACAATACTGGAGGAACTCACCAGGTCAGGGAGCAGCTATGGAAAAGGAGAAAACATTTGACGTTTTGGGCCGAGACCCTTCATCAGGACCGGAAAAGAAGAAAATTCAGGAGGGCGTGTTGCCTCTCGGGTGCTGGGATCTATGTTCTCTCTAAGCTGTGTGCATGCGCACGCACACACACATTTTTCAACCAGCGCACAAAGGAAATTAATGTGCCCACAAAAGGTTAGTTACCTAAAATAATGTAGTAATTAATAATTATACTTATTGAAAATAAGATTTTTGCTAAATGTTTCTGTTAACTAGTTAACAGAATATGTATGTTATTTTGTTGTTATTCTGTGCAGTTTTATGTCAAATATTTTGTAAACCTACATAAACTGTGCCGTGTGTGCATTCAGTGTGCATATACTTTTGTCACAGGAAAAAAGTTTGCACAACCTAAGATTTTTGCGCACACTGACTACTAAAAATTAGAGAGAACATTGGCTGGGATCCAAGATGCATTGGAGCATCTGCAAAATATACTCAAGGTCGTGGTGAATAGCCAGAGGTCATGGTGCATATTGGCACCAATGACACAGGCTGAAAAGGAGAAGAGGTCCTACACAGTGAATATACAGTGTTAGGACAGAGGCTGAAGAGAAGGATCTCCAAGGTAGTAATCTCCATGGGCTCGTGCAGGTAGGAATGGGGGATAGTACAGATGAATGTGTGGCTGAAGAGATGGTGCAGAGGACAGGGTTTCAATTTCTTGGACCATTGGAACCTTTTCCGGGGAAGCCGTGATCTGTACAAGAGGGACAAGTTGCACGTGTACAGGAGGGAACCAATATCCTAGCCTGGAGGTTTGCTAATGCTGCTCAGGTCAGTCGATGAACGATTGGAGAGGAAAGTAGATGTCAGGGAAAGTAAAATCAAAATAACAGCTATGATCCGACATGTAGTTTGAAGTGTGTATATTTTAATGGTAGGAGTATTATGGGTAAAGGTGATTAAAGCACGGATCAGGACATGGAACTATGATGTTGTGGCCATTACAGACACTTGGCTGAGCGAGGGGCAGGAATGGGTGATCAATGTACCAGCTTTTTGAAGTTTTAGAAAAGATAGAGAAAGAGGTAAAAGAGTGGGGGGAGGTGGACTTACACTACTGATCAGGGACAATATCACAGCTGCATTCATGGGAGACGTTATGGAAGGTTCATTTGGTGGAACTCAGGAATAGGAAGGCAGCAATCACACTGATGGGATTGTACTACAGTCCTCCTAATAGTCACCAGACAATCAGGAACAGATAAATAAACAGATGAAAGAAATGTGTGAAAATAATAGGGGTTCTGTCATGAGGGATTTCAACCCAAAAATAAACCGAGTCCTTCTTAGTACAAGGGGTTTAGATGTGGCAGAATTTGTTAAGTGTATCCAGGATGGTTTCTTAAATCAGTATGTAAACAGTCCAACGAGAAGAGGGGCCACCAGGACCCAGTGTTGGGTAATGAGCCTGGCCAGGTGACTGACCTTTCAGTGGATAAGCATTTGGGGAGCAGTGACCGTAACAATAGGTATGGTCCTTGCAGGAGAATTTTAAATTGGAGTAGGGAAAATTACAAGGGCATTAGGTAGGAACTAAGGAGAGTTAATTGGCATCACCTTTTTTTCTGGCAAGTTCACAACAGAAATGCAGAGGGTGCTTAAAGATCAGTTGCACAGAGTACAGGAAAGGTGTGTTCCTCTTAGAAGGAAAGACAGGGATAGAGAACCTTGGATGTCCAGAGACGTGATGAATTTAGTCAAGAAGAAAAAGGAAAAGTATTTAAAGCTTCAGAAGTCAGGATCAAATGAAGCACATGAGGAGTATAAAGAAGCCAGAAATGAACGAAACAAAGGCATTAGGAAAGCCTGGGGGAGGGAGGAAAAGAGAAGTTCTTGACGAGCAGGATTGTGGTGAATCCCTAGGCATTCAATACATGCATCAGGAGCAAGAGGATTTGTGCGAAGTAAGTCGTGTTTTGCCATCTTGATTGAGTTTTTTGACAAGGTGCTGAGAGAGATTGATGAAGGTAGAGCAGCAGGTGTTGTCTACATGGACTTTAGTAAGGCATTTGAAAAGTCCCTCATGGGAGGCTAATCCAGAAGATTAGGATGCCAGCGAATTGGCTGCTTAGATTCAGAACTGGCTTGCACATAGAGGTCAGAGGTTAGTGGTCAAAGAGACTTATTTGAGCTGGAGGTCTGTAATTAGTAGTTTTCCACAGGGATCTGTGCTGGGACTTCTGCTGTTTGTGATGTATATAAATAATCTGGATGAAGATGTAGATTGGTGGGCTAGTAAGTTTGCAACGATACCAAGATTGGTGGAGTTGTGGATAGTGTATAAAGCTGGCAAAAATTACAGTACAATATAGATCAGTTGTAGAGTAATGGCAGAAGGAGTTTAACCCAGATATATGTGAGGTGTTGGACCTTGGTAGAGCAAATGCAAGGAGACAGTATACTGTTATGGGCAAGAGCAGAGAGCTGAGAGATCTTGGGGTCCATGTTTCTAGCTCCTTGAAAGTGGCTACACAGTTTGATAGGGTGGTTAAGAAGGATTTTCAAATGCTTGCTTTTATTAGTCAAGGCATTGAGTGCAAAAGTCAAGATGTTATGTTGCAACTTTATAGAACTCTGGTTAGGACACATCCAGAGTATTACATACAGTTCTGGCTTCCCCACTAGAGGAAGGACGTTGAGGCTTTGGAGAGGGTGCAGAAGAGGTTTACCAGGATGCTGCCTGGTTTAGAGGACGTATGCTATCATGAGAGATTGGACAAATGTGTGTTGCTTTCTCTGGGGTGGCCGACATTGAGGGGAGATCTGTTAGATGTTTATAAGATCATGAGAAGCATAGATTAGTAGAATGGGAGTATCTTTTCCCTGGGGTAGAATTGTCCAATACCAGAGGCCATGCATTGAAGGTGGGGAGGGGGGTAGGATCAAAGGGGAGGAGAGGGGTAAACATTTTACTCAGAGAGTGCCTGGAATGTTGGTAGAAGCAAATACAATAAAAGATGTTTAGATAGGCACACGAATGTGAGGAAGATGGAAGGATATGGGCATTGTGTAGCATTAGTTTTTGGGGTTTATTTGATTTACTTCTTAGCTGGTTTGGCACAACATTGTGGGCCAAAGGGCCCACTCTTGTGTTGTATGGTTCTATGTTCAATATTTCCACCTCAGAGAAAATAAAAGGCAAGGAAAATGTTGTGTAATTTTGTCTTTATAGTATTCAAATTTTAGTCCAGTATTATATTACCACATGCAATCCCCTCTTCTATTCTGCACTCAGATTAATGTATTTGAACTAAAATGATTCACATTTAGTTTACTTTGAGATTAAATTTAATCAGCATAAATGCAGCAAAACAGTAGACAGTCATAGCTGGAAACTGTGGATAATTCTCCAATGTAAAATGAAGAAGAATGGGGTTTTGCAAAGACTACAGTGATTGATGATACTCATTCAGTAATTCTTCATTAAAGAAACTCCAGGAGCAAAAAAAGATTCATGTACTGTACTCTCTACATTGCCTTCACTAAGCATTAAAAGCACATTGCATTTTCTACAACAACCACATGCCTAAAATCAGCTTGAAGAGAGGCAAGCCACCCAACTCCACAAAGAATTTAAAGTTCAAACTTCAAAGTTCAAAGTAAATTTTATTATCAAAATACATAAGTGTTTCCATATACTACCCTGATTCACTTTCACAGTCAATACAAAGGAACACAACAGAATCAATGAAAAACTGCACACAAGATGGAACAAATGATGAATGTGCAAAAGGCAACAAAAATACACATACATACATTCATACATACATAAATAAATAAATATTGCAAACTTAAGTTGTGGAGTCCTTGAAAATGAATCCACAGATTTGGTGTGAATTAGTTCCATGTTGGGGTGAGTGAAGTTTTCCACTCTGGTTCAGAACCTGATGGTTGATGCATAGCAATTGTTCCTGAACCTGGTGGTATTATTATTATTATATGAATTTTTTCCTCTGCTCTGGCTGGTAAAGCCTGAGGTATGGGCATAGTGAAGCACATTCATTTCTCAATTGCTTGGAGCTTTCAGACTATTCTAGTGGTGTTTAGCATTTTGGCTTTCTAGAGATTTACCTAAATATTGTTGTGTAGGCCTAATTGTTTAATGCTATCGTGTAGTGATTTTTAGGAAGATGCCAGTTGTAGATATTGCTATTGGGACAATGTATACCCTAGTCATGTTCCATAGCCTTTCAATTTCCTCTGTTAATCCAGCATATTTCTGGTGTTTTTTATTTACTGATTTTTATAAGTTATGTGTGTTTGGAATGGCTATATCAATTAAGTAGGTTGTTCTTGTGTGTTTATCTGTAAAACTATATCTGGATGGTTAACATGGTTTTTCCTATCTTTAATATTGGATCAATAGTGGTATAATTTGTAGGACTCTGACTCTAAATTAGATCAGGCTTGCATTTACAGTAAGGTATGGTGTCTTTTATGAGTTTGTATTTTAAAGCAAGATTTTGGTGAATGATGTTTGCCTATTGATTCTCAATCAGATTGAGTTAAATTGCTACAGGATTTTGTATTGTTATTATTATATTTTTTCTTTTTGTATTTGCACAATTTGTTGTATTTTACATGTCGATCGTTTCTCCATCCTGTTGGGGGCAGTCTTCCATTGATTCCATTGTATTCCTTGTACTTACTGAGTATGCCCACAGGAAATGAATCTCAGGGTTGCATACGGTGATGTACATGTACCTTGATAATAAATTCACTTTGAACTTTGAGTCTGCTCCACCATTCTATCATGAATAATTTATTATCCCCCTCAAACCCATTATCCTTCCTTCTCCCCGTAAACTTTTGAAACCCATACTAATCGAGAACCTTTACAAACTCTGCTTTAAATATATCCAATGATTTGGCTTCCACAGATGCATCACAATACCTTATCACATTATCTCTTGCAGAATTCAACTTTTTAAACTATCCCTCCCTCCAAAAGTAAATGATAAGAATATGTGGATATTTAATTGACTAAATTATGGGTGAAAATCCTGGGTGTCAAGAAATCTGAGGACCTAGCCTGGTCCCAACATATCAATGCAGTTATAAAGAAGGCAAGACAGCAACTGTACTTCATTAGAAGTTTGAAGAGATTTGGTATGTCAACAAATACACTCAAAAACTTCTATAGATGTACCATGGAGAGCATTCTGACAGGCTGCATCACTGTCTGGTATGGGGGGGGGGGGGGCACTGCACAGGACAGAAAGAAGCTGCAGAGGGTCATAAATCTAGTCAGCTCCATCTTGGGTACTAGCCTACAAAGTACCCAGGATATTTTTTATCTATTCAATTTACGTATACTGTAATTGATTTATTTATTTACTTATTATTATTTTTTCTCTCTGCCAGATTATGTATTGCATTGTACTACTGCTGCTAAGCTAACAAATTTCACGACACATGCCGGTGATAATAAAGCTGATTCTGATTCTTATTCTGATTCTGAATGAGTTCAGAGAGTCAGCATGGCTTCAACTCTATTTGAATGATTATGTGTGTTTAATACAGAGGTGCAGCTCTGTTCTTTGGAGAGGCCCTGAAATTCACAGTCAAACAAAAATACACAGATACCTAAACATGAGAGATTCTGCAGGTGCTGGAAATCCAGAGCAACACACTCAAAATGCCGAAGGAATTTAGCAATTCCAGGCAACATCAACGGAAATAAGCAGTCGATGTTTCGGGCCGAAACCCTTCATTGGGATTGCAAAGTAAGGGAGAAGAAGCTGGAATAAGAAGGTGAAGGGAGGGGAGGGAGGACACCCAGAAGGTGATAGGAGAAGCCAGGTGAGTGGAGGAGGGAGATGAAGTAAGAATCTGCAATGTGCTGGGTGGAAAAGGTAGTCTTGGGGAAGAAAGAACCTGATCGGAGAGGAGAGTAAACAATGGGGGAAAGGGAAGGAGGAAGGGCACTGGGAGAGGGATAGGCAGTTGAGAAGAAAGTGTGAGATGCCAGAGAAGGGAATTGTGGAAAGGAAAAGGGGGAGGGAAGAAGATTAGTGGAAGTTGTAGAAATAGTTGTTCATTTCATCAGGTTGGAGGCTAGATAGACGGAATATGCAGCCTGAGACTGGCCTCGTCGTGACCTCACTATGGACCAACATGTCAGAATGGTAATTGGGATAAGAATTTAAATGGCTGGCCACTGGGAAATCCCACATTTTGTGGATCGAGTGGAGGTGCTCAACAAAGCAGTCCCCCAGTCTGTGCTGGATCTCACCAACATAGAGGAGGCCACATCAGGAGCATCGGATACAATGGACGACTCCAGTAGATTCACAGGTGCAATGTTCCCTCACCATAGAGCAGAGGGTCCTGGCGTCGACTTCCCCCCTCTTAGTGCCAAAGGATTTGGTATTTTCTAGAAATCAATTGTAACTTACTTTGTTTCATAGAGGAAATCATCAGAAATCAAAACTGAGTTAAATCAGACCTTTGGAAGTAAATTGTATCTTTCTGACAAGATTAAAAATAACTTGCTTGAGAGTTGAACTCATTTCTGGATTATTTAAAAATAAGATAAAATGAGCTGAAATGTCAATAAACTGCGACTAAACTGAGCTGACAATGGTTAATAGCTGAAGCTGCAGAAAATGTGAATTATTTGTCATTTTGTAAGGAAGAGACAAAACTTCCATTTCTATTTTACCTTTAAAACCAGTGTGTTTCAGGCCTCTTTGAACCTAAAGCCAAAGCTAATCCAAAATACATGGAATAGTAGAAATTAGCAGGAACGACAGACTCTGCAGTAACAACTTTGACCGGATGCAAAGTGTGATTGCTTTCTCCCAGATCAATCAATCTGCCAGAAGTGATGGATGAAACTCTCCTTCAAGACCATTGGAGAAATAGTTACAGTTCTTTCCTATTAGACCCAAGGGACCAAAGACAACAATTTTTATGAGAGTCTGCCAGACGTTTGACCTCCCTTTTCTCCTCAGACTGCAAGGTGAAAATAATTAGGTTAAATACTATTATGAGAAAATAACAACAAATATAATATGGTAGCCACAAGTGTTGTTAGTCTGGTATCAAAATAATACAAATAATAGAGCAAAATTAAAATAAATCAAAGATGAAATGAAATTCGGGGTTAAGAGAAACAATATTGCACAAGCATGATGTATTCTTCTGTCAGGTCTAAAACAGATGGGAGATATTTTTATTTTGGGCATTCACATTGCCTCTTCCTTTAACTCACACAGGATGCTGGAGGAACAGGTAGCACCTATGGAGAAAAATAAACAGTTGATGTTTCAGGCTGAGACCCTTCATCAGGATGGAAAAGGGAGTGGGAAGGAGTCAGAATAAGATGATTGGAAGAAGGGAAGGAGTATAAGTTGACAGGTGACAGGTGAAGCCAGGTGAGGGGGAAGATAGGTAGGTGTGGGGTGTGACGTGAGAAACTGGGAGGTGATAGGTAGAGCTGAAGAAGGCAGATTTTGATAGGAGAGGAGAGTGGACCATGGGAGAAAGAGAAGGAGGAGGGACACCAGAGGTGACATCAATGACTTTGTTTTCCTGAAAACGGTTTGTATGGACTGCCTCAGAGCAGCCAGTGCTGAAGAGGACTTTTGAAACAGGCATCCGCCTCTTTGTTTGCAGACAAAAGGCCTGATGCTTATTTCAAGTACAAGATGTGAATACGGACATTTTAGCAAACCACTGTGGTAGGCACTACGTTTGCAGCTTGTAATGTGCACATATTTCCTGCTGCAATTTTCCAACTTATCATGGCAACCCTGATGATGTGAAGGAGCAGTCTCGTACACAAATGGTTAACACCAGATGAGGAAGGGATTCAAAGACCCAGATGAAGAAGAAGTAAGAATGAACAGAAACTGGGCACGTACTGTATTTAACAGGTAACAATGTAGCTCTTCCATTACTCGGTGACCTGCCCTCAAGTCCCGCTTTTCCCTAGAATAAGTCTTTGGTTACAATTTTCCACTGCAAAGCAACAGTGAGGAGCTGAGTAAAGGCTCTCAAACCTGAAGCTCACTGGTAGACTCTGCAGGCGGAAATGCCCTGAGAGCCACTTCAACCCTGTCTCCAAATTTTCTGGATATCAAAGCTGTCCACACAATTGAATGTTTGTGAGTGTCTTGAGCTCAAAAGCCGAAAAAGAATTAAATAATGAAATACAGCTATAACCCATTAAATTATTTAATAATTAAAATTAAATATTTAAAATAACAACATCTTAGAGAAATTAAATTCATTTAAGTTAACACAATTAAATTAAGAAGGATTTGCTTTGCTCACACACCTCTATCTGCAGACATTTACATAGAACATAGAACATTACAGCACATTACAGGCCCTTCAGCCCACAATGTTGTGCCAACCCTCAAACCCTACTTCTCATATAACCCCCTAGCCTTAAATTCCTCCATATACCTGTCTAGTAGTCTCTTCAACTTCACTAGTGTATCTGCCTCCACCACTGACTCAGGCAGTGCATTCCACGCACCAACCACTCTCTGAGTGAAAAACCTTCCTCTAATATCCCCCTTGAACTTCCCTCCCCTTACCTTAAAGCCATGTCCTCTTGTACTGAGCAGTGGTGCCCTGGGGAAGAGGCGCTGGCTGTCCACTCTGTCTATTCCTCTTAATATCTTGTACACTTCTATCATGTCTCCTCTCATCCTCCTTCTCTCCAAAGAGTAAAGCCCTAGCTCCCTAAACCAGGCAGCATCCTCTGTACCCTTTCCAATGCTTCCACATCCTTCCTATAGTGAGGCGACCAGAACTGGACACAGTACTCCAAATGTGGCCTAACTAGAGTTTTATAGAGCTGCGTCATTACCCCGTGACTTTTAAACTCTATCCCTTGACTTATGAAAGCTAACACCCTATAAGCTTTCTTAAATACCCTATCTACCTGTGAGGCAACTTTCAGGGATCCGTGAACATGTACCCCCAGATCCCCCTGCTCCTCCACACTACCAAGTATTCTGTGAACTGAAATCAGAGGACTTGTGTCATGTTAAGCCTGAAGGTCAATGAAGACATCAGAAGGTATCTCTCCACCTCCAAATGGATTCTACAAAGGGTCCATGACATTGAGCAGATGTCATAGAATAAAGAGTCAGATGGTTGGAAGTTTTGGATGTCATTCATGGAGTGTTTACATTCACCATTTATACTAACACAAGTAGCCTCAATAAAGCCACAACCCTCTACCTATATTTCTATAAGATGCAGGCATCTGTACATTCTTTAGGTCTTCTTCCCTGCTGGATTGAGCAAGTGAAACTAGTTAGCATCTAGTACCCTAGTTTTCAGTGCACCACTGGGTTTAAGAGCCTGGATATTCTGCAAGAGGTAGGAAGTAAGCCCAGTAACCACAGTACATGCTTGTATCAAGGATGAATAGGTACTGAGGCCCTTCAGGAGTTATAGTCATAGAGTAATAGAATACCATTACACAGTAATAGTCCTTTCAGCCCAACCAGTCAATGTGAACTATGAATCTGCTTCTCCCATCAACCTGAACCCAGGCCATAGCCTTCCACATCTCTCCCATCCATGCACCTTTCCAAATTTCTCTTAAATGTGAAATCAAACCGGAATCCACCACGGGTAACTTGTTCTGCACTCTCGCCACCCTCTGAATGAAGAAAAACTTTGCCCTCAAGTTATCTTTACAGGTCACCTTTTACCCTTAACCCATGACCTCTAGTTGTAGTCTCACCCCACCTCAATGGAAAAAGCCTGCTTGCATTTATCCTATCTATAACCCTCATGATTTTGTATACCTCCATCAAATCTCTGCTCATTATCCTGAACTCTAAGGAATAAAGTCCAAACCTCTTCCAACCTTTCCCTAAAACTCAGGTCCTAAAGTCCTGGTAACATTCTTAACTTTCCTGGAGCTAGGTGTTCAAAACTGCACACAATGCTTCAAGTTAGGCCTCACAAATATCTTATAAAACTTCAACATAACATCCCAACTCCTGTACTTGATACTTTAATTCACGAAGGCCAGCATGCCAAAAGCATTCTTTCAGGCCCTGTGACACTACATTCAAGGAATTATGGATCTGTATTCCCAGATCCCTTTGTTCCACTCCTCAGTGACCTACCTCTCACCCATGTAAATCCTACCCTGCTTTGTCCTATCAAATTGTAACACCTCATAGTTGTCTGCCTTAAATTCCATCTGCTATTTTTCAGCGCATTTTTCCTCCTGGTCCAGATCAGGCTGCAAGATTTAATAGACTTCCTCACTGTCTACTACACCCCTGACCTTGGTGCCATCTGCAAATTTGATGATACAGTTTACTACATTATCGTCCAGTTTGTTGATGCAGATGACAAACAACAATGGGCCCAGCACCAATTCCTGTGGCACGCCACTTGCACAGGCCTCCAGTCAGAGACAATATCATCTATTAACAATCTTCAGCATCTCCTGTGAAGTCAATGACTAGTCAAATTTACTACCTTATTCTGAATGCCATGCGACTGAATCTTCCTGACCAACCTCCCATGTGGGACCTTATTAAAGTCCATGTAGACAACGTTCACTGCCTTGCTTTCATCGATTTTCCTGGTGGCTTCCTCAAAAACTCTATAATATTGGATAGACACAACCTGTCATGCATAAAGACATGTTGACTATTCTTAATCAGCCCTTGCCTATCGAAATAGGTAAATATCCGGTCCCTTAGAACACCTTCCAAAAAGTTACCCACTTCTGATGTCAGGCTCACCAGCCTATCATTTCCTGGCTTATTCTTAAAGCCTTTCTTACACAACGGAAAAACATTGGCTGTTCTCCAATCCTCTGGCACTTCACCTTTAAATATTTCTGCTAGGATGCCTGCAATTTCTGCAGTAGCCAAAGTGTTCCAAGAAAGTATTCTGTTAGGCCCTGGGATTCATCCACCCTAATTAGCCTCAAGACAGCAAACACCTCCTCCTCTGTAATCTGTATAGGCTGTACAACCTCACTGTTGTTGTGCCTCGCTTCTAGACTCCCAAGTAAATACAGATGCGAAAAATAATTTTAAGATCACTCCCATCTCTTTCAACTCCATGTGTAGATGACCACTCTGATCTTCAAGAGGACCAATTTCTTCCCTTGCTATCCGTTTGCTCTTATTATCTTAGATGCCCTAAGGATTCTCCTTCACCTTGTCTGCTAGTACAACCTCTCGCCTTCTTTAAGCCCTTCTGATGATTTTGTTGCATTTCCTTTTTTGTAATTTATTTTTTATTGAAGTTCACTCTTCAGGTTCCTAATTTCTTCCTACTTGCCTATATACACAACTCAGAACGTTAGTCCCACCATGTTAAACCTTTCAATTCCTGACTTTGTATGAAGGCTTAACAATATTTTTTCTCACTGCCTCTTAACTATATGCTCTGGTGCTCCGGATGCCAGCCCTGGAACTCTAGGTTTAAAAGCCCCAGTAAAGTGTCCCACAAGGATGTTTGCCCTCCTCCAGTTCAGGTGCAAACTGTCTCGCCTTCCCTGGACACCTCCCCTCCTACAAGAGTAGAGAGGTCCTGTTGCAACTCTACAAATCTTTGGTGAGACCACACTTAGAGTATTGTGTTCAATTCTGGTCACCTCATTATAGGAAGGATATGGAAGCTATGGAGAGGGTGCAGAGGAGATTTACCAGGATGTTGCCTGGTTTGAAGAACAAGTCATATGAGGCAAGGTTAGCAGAGCTGGGACTTTTCTCTTTGGAGCGTAGAAGAATGAAAGGGGACTTGATAGAGGTCTACAAGATTATGAGAGGCATAGATAGGGTGGATAGTCAGTACCTGTTTCCCAGGGCATCAATAGCAAACACCAGAGGGCATATGTACAAAATTGAGGGAGGGAAGTTTAGGGGAGACATTGGGGTAAGTTTTTTTACACGGAGAGTTGTAAGTGCCTGGAGTGACTTGCCAGCGATGGTGGTGGAGGCTAAAACATTAGGGGTATTTAAAAGCCTCTTGGACAGGCACATGAATGAAAGAAAAATGGAGGGTTATGGGGTAGTGTGGGTTTAGTACTTTTTTTTAAGGATTATATGGGTCGGCACAACAAGGAGGGCTGAAGGGCCTGTACTGTGCTGTAGTGTTCTATGGGTCTATGGTTCTATGCACCATGTGTTACACTGTATTATCTTCCTATTTCTGGCCTCACTAGCACATGGCACAGGTAGCAATCCTGAAGTGACAACCCTCAAGATCCTGTCCTATAACTTAGCACCTAACTCCCTGAACTCACTTTGCACAACCTTCCTAAGAATGCTGTGGGCTCCATCCAAGATGCCCCTGACCCTGTTTCCAGGAGGTAAGTTACCATCTGGGAATATTGTTCTCGTCCGCTGTACCTCCTTTCAGTTCCCCTAACCGTGAAATCCTCTATCACTATAACTCATCTCTTCTTCCCACCTTCTGTGCCACAGAACCAGACTCAGTGCCAGAGACCTGTAATCTTCCTCTGCTATATCAGCCCCACCAACAGTATCCACAGGAGTATACAGTGGTACTATGCGCTGGCTGCCTATCCACTTTCCCCCTCCTGACGGTCAATCAGTCCCTCAGCCTCCAGAATGATCCAGAGCTCATCCAGCTCCATCTCAGACTCAGTCTGCAGGGAGCTACAACTGGATGCAGTACTTGCACGTGTAGTCATCAGGGACACTAGAGATCTCTCTGCCTTTCTACATCCTGCAAAAGGAGCAATCCATTATGCTACCTGGCATTGCCACTGAGAAAGAAAGAAAGAAAGAAAGAAAGAACGAAAGAAAGAAAGAAAGAAAGAAAGAAAGAAAGAAAGAAAGAAAGAAAGAAAGAAAGAAAGAAAGAAAGAAAGAAAGAAAAGAAAGAAAGAAAGAAAGAAAGAAAGAAAGAAAGAAAGAAAGAAAGAAAGAAAGTCTTGTAGACTCTACCACTCCTCACTGAAGCCTCTACAAGTCAAACCCTGAACTTCCCACTCTAACACTGGCCCATTCACACAATGACCACTCTGCTTAAATCTAACTTCTTTTTATAGGACCTTGCCAAGTGCCTAATTATGCACACTTGAACATCTCTTAGTGATGTGTTGTGCGCAGAATTCCTGAATGCCCATGCTTGCTTCTTTTGAAATCTCTCTATAGCAAGGAAATCAATAAGGATGCTCAAAGGGATATATGTTGAGCTGTTTTCATTCGTGGGAGTGTCACAACCAAGGAAACTGCTACAC